>NW_016157126.1:259062-315566 GCF_001687245.7 Rhagoletis zephyria | reverse complement strand
AGTTTTCCAGCCGGGTGTTTGCAATGTATTAGTAGCAGTCGCAACAGCACTCGCAGTAGGCGTCGTAGCTTGCATTACCACTGGGACAGGCGAAGAAGTAGGAACAGGAGAAGAAGAAAAATCGCCATCACAAGCAGCATTGCAGAGACCAGATGGTGTAGCGGAAACGGGATCGCGAGAGCCCGACGCAGCAGGCGCGCGGTTGTTTACATGCTGTAGAGCGCGAACATTTGAAGAAGATAACGAAATAAGTAAATGAGACGAGGCAACAGAAACCGTCGTGTCACTGTTGTTGCCAAATTTATCATCACAAGCAGAGGCAGCATCAGGAGAGCCCGACGCAGCAGGCTCGCTTTTGTTTACAATCAAATGCACTTGTGACGAATTTGGAAGCGGCGAGAAAGTGAGCAGTTCGGTGTCCGCTGCCCGGCAACCGTTGACACCACTTTTGTTGTTATGAGCACTTTTAAGGGCACTTACTTCTGCAGTTAATTCATTAATAGCATTGGCATTGTTGTTACCATTTGCAGCCATTAAATTAACTTGGTTTTTTACACCATCAATCTGCGACGCTAAGTCTTTAAACTTTACTTCGAAAGTAGTCAAAATAGATTCTATGCCCATTTTCTGAGTGACAATGATCGACTCAAAGGCTTTGCAAATTTTATCAGGTGTATCCACGCAGTTACTGCACAGGTAGCGAATATTTCGGTTGGTTGAAAACAACCTCATACTCCGAGGTAGGACCTTCGCGACATGCCCTATGGAAGCGTTTATTACAAAACCACTGCAAGGCACCACTGAAGAATCATTACTCGCAAACATTTTAATGCTCTTCCCGCAAAAGTCGATATTTAAAATATGTATGTTTGAAAGTGTTAAACACGATAAGAAACAAAGCAGATTAAGAGAGTAAGCAAAAACACGTCTACACTCAACGACAGCGATCCATATCTTGGGAGGCGCACGCGCATTTGCTACACCACGTATGGTTTTAAACACACAACCACACCTACAAACACTCATATCACAAACATATTGCCACCACCGCACAACAAACATACACCCGGGCTGCAGGAAAACTCACAGAGATACATCCATACACACCAGCAGCAGATATTCGCCACACGACCATTTACTTGCTACGAAAAAAAATTCACCGAGGGAGGAACGGCATATACATAACTCGCTTAGTAAGCAACAACAACAACGCCGACACCAATGTTCTAACGATCTTGACTGGAGCAGGCCAACCGCGCCTGAATGGTAATATAGCCACACTAACGTATATCGACGACAACACGCGCGCGTATCTGGAACAGCGCAACATCCGGCCTCAGCCAAATGAATGGAATGTACAAGTCGCCTACACCTACCCCGTCAGGATTGAATACCACAATCGATTCACGCGCACATCAGTAGCAGTGATTCCTAACCCAGCAGAGCAAATGACACTAGGAATGGACTTCCTTGCAAAACGAGACACCGTCGTCAAGCAAACCGGCCAGCCACTAGCTCGCGCCACACCGCCGAAGGCTGATTCTCCACCCACTCTGTGCTGCCTGGCAGAGAGATTACACTTGGCCAAAGAGCAGAGCAGAGAGCCGACACGATTCGCCTTACCGGACCAAGCACTGCCGCCGAGCACGTGATCATGCTCCGGTAAAATCGACCGCCGAAACAGCGCTATCTCTCACGCAACGCCGCCATGCGTACCAAAACTCGCATTGCAAACACCATTGAATCTCAAATAGAAGCCGAAAACGACCGCAGAGGCGACCCCCATTCGAGGAAATGCCATGGCCGCCCAACAAATCACGCTTTACAAGCGCAAAGATTTTTCGCGGCCCACCGTTCTTACAGCCAAACGCGAGCCCCTGACTCCAGCTGTTCGCACCCTCGAGCCACCCGGTACACTCCGACACGGCCACACCGAACCACTACGGCTCCGATAGGGTGCCACCAACAACGGCCAATGCAGCACCAGGCGGCGTCAACGAAGAGCAGCCTTGCGACTCCCACACCACGGTGAAAGCCTGCTGATTTCAGCAACTATGGTCGAAGAATAAACATCAAATTTAGACTTAAGCGAAACATTTTTTTAATTTTGTCACCTTTTTTTGAAGTTAATTAACACACACGTACTCTGAATAAAAATTATTGTACAAACTTGGGCTTAAGTTAACACCTTTACGCTTGAATTATGTATATTTGCTACAAAAAAAAAACATAATAGTAATTAATTAAATTTTCTTTTTATATATAAGTCTAAAAATAATGTATTAAAGTTTACAACAAATAAAGGTTCACTAACACACACACCGACCGAGCCTTCATGCATCGTTTAAAGGTAAACTATACCGAGGCATTACCTCAGGTAGTGCAGGCCTTCGGACCCAAACTCCGGAATACTGCTCCTTTTCATCCGCCGAAGTGGGAGGGGGACTGAACTTAGCTTCCCTACGCTACACTGCTACGTCCCTACATACCCACGTACATAGCAAACCATCATGCATATACATACTTACAATACATAAAGATATACGCAATATCACCACTATGCACATACACCCGTACTAATAGTCTCTCAAAACAAAGCGCACAGAACCACACAAAAGATGCATAGCAATCAAAAGAATTCGTGCACGCCAACACACCACGAAAGTTCGCTGCGTTCTCATGCCTACGGATTGCGATCTTCATTCGCTTCTCAAACGGTTCATTCGACGACCGACTTAAAGTGATCAACGCGAACTCAGCCGGCACCAGCTTCCGTAGGTAAGCACGGAGCGCATCGGGAGGCTTAGGCCGTAAGCCTCTAGCGCCATTGGCTTTTTTTGCGTGAAATGCTGACAGGTTGAGGGTTGCAAAACGAGATATCGTCGTTAAGCTAGACGGCCAGCCACTAGGTCGCGCCACACTGCCGAAGGCTTATTCTCCCATCCACAAAGTGCTACCTGACAGAGAGATTGCACTTGGACAAAGAGCAGAGCAAAGAGTCGACACGATTCGCCAACATTACCGGAGCAAGCACTGCCGCCGAGCACGTGATCATAATAATAATAATAATAATAATAGATTGGCGCTTACACATATGTTAGTGTTTGGCCGAGCTTCTCCACGTGAGCACGTGATCATGCTGCGACAAAATCGATCGCCGAAACAGCGCTATCTATCATGCAACCCCGCGATGCGTACCAAAACTAGCATTGCAAACACCATTGAATCTCTTCGTCTCCTTCTACTTGTACCACCTAACAGTGTGAGGACCCCAATCCTAGGGCTTGGAGCCCCACAACACTCATGTATATAAACAGATAATTTTTGAATTGTACATAGAATATTAAAAATTGAAAACACATACTTTGAATTGTAGCCACATATTGTACAGCACTAGTTGAAGTGATTTGAATTACCGTTATTGTTCATATAATCATATACATACAATTGTACATATAGTTTAAGCACGTTGGCAATAAAGAACAAAGCGCAAAGGACAACGGGACATACGAAACGCGACTGCGGCCGACAAGTTCGGATGGATATCGCACTTGTTGACGTAAAGATATTTCATATCATACGTCAACAAAACCGATACCGATTCGAAAATTGTCGCTAACTGATTACAGAATCTGTCGCTAACTGGATACAGAATCTGCTTACAAAAATGATACTTGTCCGATTCAGCTGGAACAAAAATACTTCAAACAAGTAAGAGTTTCTCTGTATTATGGCACCGAACCGGCATATATACATCTTTAATTTGAATCAGTATTAAAAGCAGTGTGTCCAGATTGTTTTAAAAAAAGCGCAATTTCTTAAAAAAAAAATCGCCAAAAATTGCCAACTTTTTTTTTTNTAACAGTGTAAAAGTTAAAGTTAAAGTTATTTTTATAATAAAAAAAAATGTACCTTGTTTAAAGTGCTTGTAGTTACTATACAATTTTGTGAATTGTGCCGTTTTTACCGGATTGTCACATACCGGTGATCGCAAATCTGTAACAGTGTAGTGCTAAATTGGGAACTGGAGGTAAGAACTGCCTAATATTATTACCCAACCTTAAACTGCAGGCATTCATAGATACGCCAACGCATATGTATGTATGTATGTACATACATATCGTTACCTTAATATAGAAAGGCCCTGTCTCACATTTCTATTTCTTCTAACATACTTTGATAATTTAGAGAAAGGCAAAGTTCTACAGTTGCAAATTTCGTAGAACTGCTGATTTTTATTAAAGATAATATTTTATCTAACGCTGTAATATTTGTTTTCAATTTCTATTATTTATTTATTTATTTATTTAATCTAGAAATAAACATTTCGTCAGACTATTTGATAAAAAAACCAAATATAAATTAATAACTAATTTAGCATACTATTTAAAAGTAGTTTGAAATTAGATTTGGAAGAGAAATCGATAGCAGAAGAGTTTAAGAGCGAATTAAACTCGTTTCGAGCTCTGCGAATAGGAGCGTTATTCCTGACAAAATCCAGAGAAAAAATGTCATGATTCCTAAGGCTTCTTGGTGGGATATTAAATGTAATCCGTTCGAGTAAGAACGGCGAGTCAATCGCACCCCGTACAATTTCAAAAACGAAAGTAAGAGAAAGATTGTACATGTGTATTGTGCAGTGATTTAAGGTTTATAAGCATGCATTTAGCAGTGTAAGATGGGAAAGGGTCAACGAAATGTAGACAGCGTAGAGCATAACGAATAAAAGATTTTTGGATACGTTCAATTCTGTTGATATGACATTCATAATATGGTCGCCAGATGAAGACAGCGTACTCGAGCTTAGAACGAACAAGGGTAGTGTATAGTAATTTTATGGTATATGGATCAGTGAAGTCCGAGCTAAATCGACGGATAAATGCAAGCATTGAATATGACTTTGCAATGGTATAATTTAAGTGGCTGTGAAAAGTAAATCTAGCATCAAAAATTACTCCTAAGTCAGAAACTTCACCAATGGTGGCAAGCTGCGAGTCACCAATGAGATAAGAAGTCTGGGTAATGGAACGTGATTTGGAGTAGGAGACATGGTAACACTTTTTTATATTTAAATTTAATCTATTTTTGGAGCACCAAGCAACCACGTTATTGAGATCAGCCTGTAGATTAAATGAGTCTGAAGCATTAGAAATTGTAGAATAGATTTTCAAGTCATCCGCATACAATAGAAATCTTGAAAAGTTGAAGCAACTAGAAATATCATTAATGAAAATCACGAAAAGTAGGGGACCCAAGATGCTCCCCTGAGGAACTCCAGAGGAGGCGACGAAGGGATAGGAGAACACATTGTCAACTACAACAATACAATTCCGCGAAGAAAGATATGATTTTATCCAAGATAAAAAAGCTGAAGGAAAGCCTATGCTAGCCAATTTTGAAATTAATATTGACTGACAGATTTTGTCAAACGCCTTAGAAAAGTCCGTATACACGGTATCGACTTGCAGACGGTTATTAAAGGCAGTTAAACAGGATTCGGTAAAAACAGCTAGGTTAGTTACAGTGGACCTTCCAGGCATAAAACCATGCTGATTAACAGGTATTAAGGGACTAACTGCAAAAAATACTTTTTGTTTGACAATAAACTCAAATAATTTGGATATCGTTGATAATTTAGCTATTGGCCGATAGTTGCTTATATCGTTTTTATTGCCAGATTTGAATACCGGGGTGATAAGAGTGGTCTTCCAAGCATCTATAAACTCCCCCTGTTCAAGCGATTTATGGAAGATCAAAAAAAGTGGATAGGCAAAGGCAGGACAATTCTTCAACAGGAATGACGATATTCCATCGACATCGGATTGAGTTGAAGATTTGATATGCCGGATGCCATCCTCAACATCATCAATTGAAATATCAAGCGAACCAAAATCCGAATCTTTCACAAAGCTAGAGCGAAAGAAATCCGCGAAAAGATTGGCAGCTTCAGAGGGAGTAGAGGCTTGCATTTCATGATAAAACACATCACTGGGAATACTGGAACACGATTTCTTGAACTGGACATACCTCCAAAAAGCCTTCGGATTCAATTTTATTTCCGACTCAAATTCAAGAACATAATTCCGCTTAAGAACCTTACTCATCGACTTAAACTCTCTGGAGTATCGCAAGTATTTATCCTTGTGAGATAGGGCATTTGAAAGTTTAAATTTCTTAAAAAACTTGTTTTTCAAATTCTTCAATTTTTTAAGATCTTTGGTATACCAGGGAACCTTATAGCTTTTTTTTTATGCACTATTGGTATATTATCCGCACAGATTACATTAATTTATTGCTCAAAAGTATCGAAACAATGCAAAACACCAACCCCCGCAAATAACGAAACCCAGGCTACAGATGAAGCCACATCATTTACAACATCAAAGTTGCATTTTCTATAGCAGAAGCTAGTAGGATTACTATACGATAAAACAGTTCTAAACTCATAAAACTCTAAATGAAGAATAAGCAGAACATGATGCAGACCGGGAGTCGATAATGGGTCAAGGCACTCATTAAGTGTGAAATTTAAATCATTACTAATAAAGATAAGGTCTAGGATTCTAGATAGCTTATTAGAAAAACGATTAATTTGTGATAGGTTAATACTTAAAAAATTATCAATGACATAACATTCACAGCCACTGTTAACATTCGTAGGATATAAGGCTAGGCCATTATCCAAACTAGACCAGTTAATGTCACACAGGTTAAAATCCCCAACAATACAAACATTTTCATTATTAGAAGCAAGGCAAGAATATTATCTACATGCGCTTTATATAAAGACTCAGCACTAGACGGCGGAAGCACATATAAAAAGCTTAGACAAGCCATTGACCGAAACGCAGAGCTGATCCAGCAGGGTATCCGCATTCGCCAAAGGGACAAGCGACGATCGATAGTTTCGCCAAACTGCAATGAGTACTCCACCACCTCTAGAGAGCCCCGTTTTAATATAGTCACGGTCTTTGCGAAAAACGTTGTAGATAGATAGATAATTAATAGAGGCATGCACTGCGACCAGCAGGTCTATTGTGCCCTCAACCATTTACAGTACCCCATCTAATCCTAGAGAGCCCAAAAATTTGAGGAGATCCCCAGGGATTAGCGATTGTATTGCTTCGTTACTTGGCCAGTAGTGGCCCAGATGCCTCTCCCTTCTTCTCGCGACCGCCACGCATTCGCTAAGCAGGTGCACGGGAGTCTCCTCGGTCACGTCGCAGAAACGACATAGGTCGTTGGACCAAATCCCTAGCTTGTGTAGGTGGCCTCTCAGTCTGCAGTGACCCGTCAGAAAACCTGTTATAATCCTTAGTTTTCCTTTGGATAGATTGATAACTGCCCTGTACTTCGTGAGGTTGTAGCCTCCCAGTAGTTGTTTTGCTTGACGTAAACCTGTAGTGTTACGCCAGTGTTGATTCCTTTGTATGTTCCTTTCCTTTCTGAGCTCCTCCTTGAATGTACTAGGTCCAATCGCTAGGAAGGGCTCAGGCCCTATAGGCGACGAGGCGGCCGCCAATCTAGCTAGTCGGTCCGCTTCTTCGTTGCCCGCAACTCCTATGTGTCCTGGTACCCAAGTTAATTGGATTTACGTTGTACAGATTGGCGTCAAAAAACTCAGANGACGTATGGTTTCAAACACACAACCCCACACCTACAAACACTCATATCACAAACATATTGCCACCACCGCACAACAAACATACACCCGGGCTGCAGGAAAACTCACAGAGATACATCCATACACACCAGCAGCAGATATTCGCCACACGACCATTTACTTGCTACGAAAAAAAATTCACCGAGGGAGGAACGGCATATACATAACTCGCTTATTAAGCAACAACAACGCCGACACCAATGTTCTAACGATCTTGACTGGAGCAGGCCAACCGCGCCTGGATGGTAATAGCAGAAAAGAAGAAATACAGAAGAGAGCCTAACAGCGAGGGAAAACCGTACCAGTATTCATAACGTGAAGGGGAGCAGCGCCGCGAAAGCATACGCTACGCCGCCGATCCGCAGCAGCGCCGCAAACACGGCGATCACCTCTTTCGTTTTTGCTTTTGTTTAAGTGCTCAGACTCAATATTAATAGGTGCTCTTAAATTTGTATTTATTGTTTTTTTACCTTGTATGAGTTGTCATTTGCTCCAGCATTCCTTTATTTTCATATTCCGTTGTTTTCTTTTTTTTTGCAATTTGCCCAATTTTAAATGTTGCCAGGTATTTGAGGTTTTTAGGGAAATTAGGGCCACTGGAAAATTAATTTGAATTTTCTACGTTTTTTTTAGTTTTCACACCTGGGTTCTGTGGTTTCACTTTATCGCGGCATTTTAAATACATATATACCGCTGGACATATGCATATACGTGTGTACATGGGTATATATATGTACACGCACATGTACACCCAGTAGTGTTTATACATACATATATTTATATGCATATGTACGTAGGTGTATGCCGATAAAGTTTTTTTTTGCTGTTCTCGCGTTTTTTTTTAGTATTGAATCTCACTTTTTAATCGCATTTTCTTTATATATAATTTTTTGTGTGTATTAGACACCACTAGATTTTTTATTAACTAATTTTACTTTTTCTGGCAAGCTATTCCGCACAATATATATTAATTTTCTTTTCTTAGTAGAACGGTTTGCCGCGTTGGTCTATGACCCGCTCGATGCCCCGAATCACGAACGAGTGATAGCACAGTGAGTAGGCTAGTAGGTAAAGACCTCAGCCCTTTGGCTGCAGGAGCAAATATGTATGTATGTATGATCGCTTGAATGGTAGGTTCTCGAACTCCCCCACAGGCTCTCAACAGCATGCTGGTATTTGTTTCTTTCAGTACCATAGCTATACATGCGTATATAATATATACATACATATATACCAATAACTATCGCGTAGACAGGTACATATATTTCATTCACTGTCCCCGCGCTTTTTTTGGTTTGGTTATAATTTCTCCTTGAAAGGTTAAAGCTCTGGGTTGGATTACACGTACACGTAGGAAGTACATGTATATGTACATAAGTATCTAGTAAGTAAGTTTCGCCATTAATGAAGTAGTTATAACGAATAGAAAGTGAAATGAAATTGGTAGATTGTATGTAATAACAAAAAATAAATAAAATTAAATTGGGAATAGGAAGTAATATAAGCACACGTTTAAGAGATAATACCGTAGGAGTTAATTAGTATTGGGATATTTCTTTGAATATTATTTAAACAAAAAAAAAATAAACCTAGGAAGTAATAAATTTGTTAATTGTGGAGTAAAGAGGGAAAGGAGAAAACATGCTTTGAATCATTTGTATCTTTTGAATAAGTATTGAGGGCAACCATGGAGTGCTGAGCACAAGTTTTTGGTGTGGGTGTTGCACTTGTGCAACAGAGGGGAAGAGGGAGTGTACAGACAGAACGACAACTGACTTAGAAATGACGGACTGTTATATAGACGGACTAACGTCAGGCTCAGGGGGCGTTGTAAGTTAAGTGAGGAGTCACGACAACGCCCAAGGCTTCGCGTGGAGTTCACGTTGAAGGAGGGTGGGATGACTCCACCTGACAGGACGGGACTGGACCATTTCTCTGTAGTGCTTTCTCTTTCTCATCTTCTTATTTCTCTTTGTTATTTGTGACCATCCGCACTAGTCTTTCTACACCATTATTATTATTATTATTATTATTATTATTATTATCACCAGGCACCGTTAACTTTTTGTTTGTGAAGCGACTACCAAGGCAGGCGGAAATGACAACCCCATAGCAAACCATCATACATATACATACGTGCAATACATACACACATACGCAATACCACCACTGTGCACATACACCCGTACGTATACACTCAAAATAAAGCGCACAAAACCACACAAAAGATGCGCAGCAATCAAAAGCATTCGTGCATGCTAACACACCACGAAAGTTCGCTGCGTACTCATGCATAAGGATTGCGATCTTCATTAGCTTCTCAAACGGTTCATTCGACGACCGACTAGAAGCGACCAACGCGAACTCAGCCGGCACCAGCTTCCGTAGGTAAGCGGAGCACATCGGGAGGCTTAGGCCGTAAAGCCTCGAGCGCCCTGGCTTTTTTCCGGGAAAGGCTGACAGACTCCAAACCCATCATTTTGCAAACGGTCTCAGTGGACAGGAAACAAAATCCCCGTGCCCACTTAGAATACCGCATGGCGAGCGGGCACTGTGCCGAGGCGGGTAAACCCGCCCCACAATGCCAAGCAGCCACGATTGGATACATAAGAGGGGGAAATGGGCTGCCTTTGCCGCTCTGGGCCCATACTAACCAGCTTCCGTGGTATGTTATAGGTGACCATTCAGACCAAAGCCACGACCGAGAACCGTTACCAACTAGGACCGCTAACCTGGCGATCAGCAACCAGGGCCACAGCTATTACTTATCAGGGCCGAGTACTATCTTCGCGATCATCGGGCCGCCGAAATCACTGCAGCCCCTAGGCCGAAGCCGCTGCCAAGCGTCTCCACCTTCCGAGGCTAGCGGCCTTGCCATCGTCATCCATCGCCGCTGCCACCGCCACCACTTATTACGGCCGAAATCGCTGTCGCCCCTAGGCCGAAGCGGCTGTCAAGCGGCGCCACCTTCCGAGACCGCTAGTATTGCCTTCGTCATCATCGGGGCCCACCGACGTCATTGGCGCCCCTAGGTCAGACCGCTACCGAGGACCACTACTTGCCTTTTTTAAGGACCGCTAAAATCATCGCCATCCAGGGCCGCTGTCACCGCCATTACTCATCCGGGCCAGAGTTATCATCTTCGCCGCACATCCCGGCCGCTAACGCTATCACCGCCCTGGGCCACCGTCACCATCACCGTTCAGGGCCGCTGTCCCCGTCGTAACAGAAAGGGCCCGTTACCGTCTCCGTCGTGACTAGGGCCGCCAATTCTGGAAAACTGTATCAAAAAATACTGTACTGTAAAAAATGCTTTTATTTTTAAATAGAGACAGAAACACTGCGAAACGGGATTTTTTCCCAGTAATAGTTATGACAACCATTTATGATTATTTGTTGTTTTCGAGAATTTCATTTCTCGGTATACTGTTTTTCTGTGCTCGTTTATGAATAAGCATTAGTTGAGTGGTCAATATTCATTTGAATAATATGGTTTTTAAAAGGGGGTTATCGCAGTCGCTGTTTGGATAACAGGGAAGAAACAACAGTTCTAGGGCAACGAAAGAGGTCAGAATGTCTAGATTTCCCTCAAATCTTCTGAAAATGGCATCATCTAAGTAACATTCCCAAAAACTGTTTGAGGATGATATTACAACAATAACAACTTGACTGTGTAAAAGTGTATCATTGGTCGAATTACAGAAACGGCAAAGAAAATTATTCCCAGTAACTTCTTGTATGAATGTCTTTATTCTAGAACCGGAATTTTCGTAACTCGTAATTCGTAGCTACGTTACAAAAAACGAAAAATCGACATGCTGCAACCCATGAACCCAACAATACAACGACGTTGTATTTGTAACTGGTTTTGAGAAAAAAGTTTGCGAAAGCGGGTTCGTCAGCTGAGAATTTTTTTACACCACAAACACTATCTTACAGTTTTCTTTAACTAAAGAATAGTTAATTCAACATGACAACACTTTTTAAAGCTTTTTAATTAATCATTTTACCTAAATTGCGTGTTTAAAGTGGCAGACAATCATTTTGGTTAATTTTGATTTTCGTTTTTTCTATGCTTTGTTTACTTTTCTTTCCTTTTCCAGCGAAACGTTCGTTCATGGCTGCAACCCTTGCAGAAAAATGTGCAGCATTGCCAGCTACCAGTTGTTTTTCGACGTCAGCTGTATGAAGGAAAACAAAGCGGAAAGGAATTAAAAAACACTCATCATGTGCTTGTTTATAGTGGAATTGCTTGATTTTACATATTTTGAGGAAAATTATGAACTCTGATGCATTTCCAATTATAGCAGCGGAGTAAAGTCGCGCAATAGATTCACAGAGGTATGCCGAGCTGTCTGGGCATAGTAACCATGAACGCATCTATGTCAGCTTCTGGTTGAGTTGTTGAGCCACAAGCTATAACTCCTCCTATGCCTGAAGAACTGGTTCTCAATCCAGTTAATGCCTCACGTGGATTGTAAGCCTTACTAATGAGAATTCTGTGTTGCCGGAGAAGAGGGCGGAGGCCCCTCTTCTCCTGTGAAAGGTATACAACAATCTCTTTCTTTGCGCAGAACCCACATCGAAATTTACAACAAAGGAACATGGTTTAAATCGAATTTAAATAATAAACTAGAGCTATTTGGTACCTTTATTTTAAATTAAAGTTTAATCAGTGATGCGTTTGGACACAACAACTCAAAATCATTGTGCAATCGGACCCAAGTTTCTCGAGAAGAGCACCAAGCATTATATTTTGTTCGTTCATATAAAGCAGTGGATACAAGTATATATATATGCTAAAGGCAAATTTATCTGTTTAAATGAACACCACTAATATTTCATGCAATCACGCATCGATGTAAAATCTTTCATCTCGCTTCCGACACTGAATTGTTTTGTACAAAATTACGCAAAAAAGCTGTCAATTTCTTACTCCTTCATTTTTACGAATTTCGAAAGTTCGAAAAAACGATTCGGATTGCAACATACCATTTCTACGATTCATAGCCAAATCCGAATATGAAAGCGTTGCAGAATAGAGGTGTAAACAAATATTTTTCAGAAAGCTTAACGACACACTTTTTTCCAACGTAGCCCAGCGAAAATTATCAAAAACAAAATTTCAAACTTCGCGTTAGCAATCACTGGAAAATTTGTATATAATTGAAAATTCGTAAAACTTGTCGACAATTTACCATATCAATACGAAAAGTGTAGTTAAATGGTTACAGAATAGCACTACTTATTTTGAAAAACCGACCAAGTTGTTGTTGTTATAGTGGCTTCTAAACCCCGCTCGGGTCGGCTCATCCGATAACGTTGTCATCTGGCTCAGCCAAAGGGAGGCCAAGGAAATGCGCAACTTCCATAGGGTATGTCCATAGGATCAGGCGCGTTAGCTGGGTGGGGTTTTGGGAGCATGTGAAGAGGTGCCGTGAGCCATGTGGCGACTCTCCGCATGCCGGCCACTCGTTGGGCACATCTGTGTTCACTTTGCTCAGGTACGAGTTAAACCCGCTGCAATATCCAGAGCGAAGTTCTCGAGGTAGTCGAACTTCTGTCCCGTCCACGTCGGGGGGTTGTGTGCCCAAAACGGCATTCACAGTTCGACAGTCTATGTAACTTGAGACCGACTCCCTGTGAATGCCGTTTAGGGTCTGTCGGTATGCAATTGTTTCCAGAGGATGTTTTATGAACCTCTGGACTTCGTCCGTCAGATGCTCTTCTGCAAGCAGTTGTCTGTTCAGGTGACCGTCTGTGGCACAATACTAGGAACTGCTTGAGGAGCATCTTGGCATCTGGGCCTTGTCTTTCAGGTGGTGTTGAGGCGACATCAGAAGGCATCCATTCGCGGTCCGGAGTGCCGTATTCTGAAAAGTATGTAGCTTCGTCTACTGCGTCCTGCTATTCCCCGGCGACCACACGGGCGCTGCATAATTTAGAACCTTGTATGTTGCCGACAACGTTTATTTGTCTTTGCCCCAGGCGCTGCCGGCTAGCGACCTTGTTGCGGCTTGAACGTGAATACCCAGCTGCAGTCTGNTCTGTCTAAATGACATTTATTTTGATGAATAATTGGAAGTACGATGGTGATGCACACAAGCCCTCAGTGGGTTAACGCATCGCATTAGCAGCGCAATGTGAACCCCCTCGCGGTATTACACCTAGCAGTTGTTGTTGTTGTTGTTGTAGCGGCTACTAAGCCCCGTTCGGGGCGGNTCACGTGGATTGTAAGCCTTACTAATGAGAATTCTGTGTTGCCGGAGAAGAGGGCGGAGGCCCCTCTTCTCCTGTGAAAGGTATACAACAATCTCTTTCTTTGCGCAGAACCCACATCGAAATTTACAACAAAGGAACATGGTTTAAATCGAATTTAAATAATAAACTAGAGCTATTTGGTACCTTTATTTTAAATTAAAGTTTAATCAGTGATGCGTTTGGACACAACAACTCAAAATCATTGTGCAATCGGACCCAAGTTTCTCGAGAAGAGCACCAAGCATTATATTTTGTTCGTTCATATAAAGCAGTGGATACAAGTATATATATATGCTAAAGGCAAATTTATCTGTTTAAATGAACACCACTAATATTTCATGCAATCACGCATCGATGTAAAATCTTTCATCTCGCTTCCGACACTGAATTGTTTTGTACAAAATTACGCAAAAAAGCTGTCAATTTCTTACTCCTTCATTTTTACGAATTTCGAAAGTTCGAAAAAACGATTCGGATTGCAACATACCATTTCTACGATTCATAGCCAAATCCGAATATGAAAGCGTTGCAGAATAGAGGTGTAAACAAATATTTTTCAGAAAGCTTAACGACACACTTTTTTCCAACGTAGCCCAGCGAAAATTATCAAAAACAAAATTTCAAACTTCGCGTTAGCAATCACTGGAAAATTTGTATATAATTGAAAATTCGTAAAACTTGTCGACAATTTACCATATCAATACGAAAAGTGTAGTTAAATGGTTACAGAATAGCACTACTTATTTTGAAAAACCGACCAAGTTGTTGTTGTTATAGTGGCTTCTAAACCCCGCTCGGGTCGGCTCATCCGATAACGTTGTCATCTGGCTCAGCCAAAGGGAGGCCAAGGAAATGCGCAACTTCCATAGGGTATGTCCATAGGATCAGGCGCGTTAGCTGGGTGGGGTTTTGGGAGCATGTGAAGAGGTGCCGTGAGCCATGTGGCGACTCTCCGCATGCCGGCCACTCGTTGGGCACATCTGTGTTCACTTTGCTCAGGTACGAGTTAAACCCGCTGCAATATCCAGAGCGAAGTTCTCGAGGTAGTCGAACTTCTGTCCCGTCCACGTCGGGGGGTTGTGTGCCCAAAACGGCATTCACAGTTCGACAGTCTATGTAACTTGAGACCGACTCCCTGTGAATGCCGTTTAGGGTCTGTCGGTATGCAATTGTTTCCAGAGGATGTTTTATGAACCTCTGGACTTCGTCCGTCAGATGCTCTTCTGCAAGCAGTTGTCTGTTCAGGTGACCGTCTGTGGCACAATACTAGGAACTGCTTGAGGAGCATCTTGGCATCTGGGCCTTGTCTTTCAGGTGGTGTTGAGGCGACATCAGAAGGCATCCATTCGCGGTCCGGAGTGCCGTATTCTGAAAAGTATGTAGCTTCGTCTACTGCGTCCTGCTATTCCCCGGCGACCACACGGGCGCTGCATAATTTAGAACCTTGTATGTTGCCGACAACGTTTATTTGTCTTTGCCCCAGGCGCTGCCGGCTAGCGACCTTGTTGCGGCTTGAACGTGAATACCCAGCTGCAGTCTGAGCTCCTTCGTCCAGATAGCAGGGCTGTAAAAAATAGCAATCAAATTGGAAGGTAATCGCATATTTTACGTAAGATTTCAATCTGGTTTAATTGCAATTAGCATTGATTGCTTATATTTTAATAATAATATAATAGATTGGTGCTTACGTATATGTTAGTGTTTGGCCGAGCTTCTCCTCCGATTTGTGGCGTGCGCCTTGATGTTGTCACACAAAGCGGAGGGACCTACAGTTTTACGCCGACTCCGAACGGCTTATATTTTGATTGCAAACATTTAAATTTGCAATCATTTAAAAGAAACTGATTGCAATAAGTTTTTGATTGCAATTAATTTTTGATTGCAATCATTAATTGCATAANCACAGGAGCTGTGCATAGGGACAGGGACGTTAGCTGAGCGGGGTTCTCGGGGCATGTGAAGAGGTGCCGGTAGTCATGTGGCGACTCTCCACATGCCGGGCATTGGNGCCGAGCTTCTCCTCCGATTTGTGGCGTGCGCCTTGATGTTGTCACACAAAGCGGAGGGACCTACAGTTTTACGCCGACTCCGAACGGCTTATATTTTGATTGCAAACATTTAAATTTGCAATCATTTAAAAGAAACTGATTGCAATAAGTTTTTGATTGCAATTAATTTTTGATTGCAATCATTAATTGCATAAAAATTCCTAACTGCAATCTGTCTTCTTCTTCTTCTTCTTGTTTTGGCGCTGTAACCGCCTAAGCGATTTTGGCCGAGTTCAGCAAGGCACNCTTGAGACTGATTCCCTGAGAATGCCGCTCAGACATCCTGTCGCAGTTCGTAATGCCGTGTTTTGACAGGTCTGTAGCTTCATCCACTGCGTCCTGCTAGTCGCCGGCGACCATACGGGCGCTGCATAGTTTAGAACCGGCCGGCCAATTGCCTTGTATGTTGCTAACAACGTTTCTTGACTTGAGGACATTGTTGCGGCTCTGTACTTTGTTGACAATTGCGGTTGTATGCGCCGAGAAGGAGAGCAGACTGTCGCAGGTAACTCCGAGGATTTTCGGGTTATTCACCGTCGGTATTGTTACGCCATCGACGTCAATACCCAGTTGCAGTCTGACCTCCTTCCTCCAGGTGGTGAAAAGGGTTGCCGAGGATTTCGCAGGGGATAGGGCAAGGCTCATTGCACTGAAGAAGCGAGAAAGTTCGGCGAGGTAACCGTTTACTTTCGAGCACAGGTCATCCATTCCATTCCCAGACGCCATGATCGAACAATCGTCAGCATTCGAGACTATATTAACACCCTCTGGTGGCTGAGGAAGCTTTGAGATGTAATAATTAAACAGTAGCGGGGACAGGACACCACCCTGTGGTACCCCCTGTTTAATTTTACGTGGCTTACTAGTTTTGTCTCTGAAAATTACTGACGAGTGTCGACCACTCAGGTAATTCGCCGACCACCGTTTGAGTCCCTGTGGGAGTGAGGAGGCCTCTATATCTTCTAGTAGAGTTAAATGACTGACATTGTCGAACACCTNGGGAAGAGGTCTCTATATCTTCTAGTAGCGTTGAATGACTGACAGTGTCGAACGCCTTGGACAGGTCCAACGCTACTAGAATAGTTCTCTCACAGGGGTGGTTTCGGTTTAGGCCACGAGTTATCTGAGTGTTTATGGCGTTAAGTGCTGTTGTTGTGCTATGCGCTTTACGGAACCCAAGTTGATGCTTCGCTGGGGTCAGGTGCTTCGTAAAGTACGGGAGCAGCAGGGCCTCGAGTGTCTTCGCTACCGGGGAAAGGAGAGTTATCGGGCGATAAGACTCTCCTTTGTTGGCTGGTTTCCCCGGTTTGAGCAGTGGGGCCAATCTCCCTATTTTCCAGATGTCTGGAATGACGAGAGTGGCCATAGACAGGTTGAGGAGCACCGTTAGGTACGCTACTCCCGCAGGACCCAAATTTTTCAGCATCAACATGCATATTCCGTCGGGTCCAATGGCTTTGGAGGCTTTCGCCTTCCCGATGGCTACCCTTACCTCATCGCTGGTGAAAACAAGAGGCGCACTGGGTTTTGGCATTTTGTGCAGCCTTCTGGTCACTCGACGTTTGGCTTTATCGACCGGAAGATGCAGAATGAACTGCCGGCTAAAATATCTCGCGCATCTCTCCGGGTCCGACGAAGCGTGGTCACCAAAGTCTATCTCGACTCTGTCGTCACGCTTCGTCGGGTTGGACAACGACCTCACGGTTGACCAAAGCTTGCTCACACNGGCCAGAGCTTGCTCACACCAGAGGCGAAGTTGCAGGTCTTCAAATGCTCTTCCCATTTCTTCCGCTTATGTACGTTCACAAGTTGCCGAATCTCCGAATTGAGATCCCTAATACGGGGATTTCCGGGATCGGCCTGACGAAAGCTGTCGGCTCATCAGCTAGAACAGCCGCTTCGGCAGGAAAGTTCGGACATGGATCCTTAATACATCCTGCTGGGATGAAGCGAGCTGCAGCAGCGGTGACAACCCTGCGGAACTTACGTTCACCTACATGAACGTCGGTTGGTATGGGTAGTGCAGTGAAGGCGCCCTCAGTAACATCCGTGAAGCCTTTCCGGGAAAATTTTAGTTTGGCATCCCCCGCGTACAAAAAAAAAGGTGGCTATGGGGGGGTAGGGGGAGTTCTCCTGATTGCAAATATATATACTTTTAGCCGCAGGAGGCTTAGAGTTTTTAAGTTATTTGTTGTTAAAGTTTGTAAATTGAACTAACCTCTCGGCGCTATTTCACACAATAAACACTATATTTATGTAGACACTTCGGCAAAATAGTTACATTAAAACCCCGCACAATGAAATGTAAACATATTTTTTACATTTATGATGTATTTTTAGTAAATTAAGTAAGTTTTAATAATTATCACGCACTTATATATGTATACGCACATTGTGAATACAGAACCGTTGATTCAACCATGGTTTCACACTGACATTAGAAGAGTGCAGCCACATCTAAGAAAATAACAATAAAAGAGAATAGTTTTTATCGTACCCATTTTCCTGCTCAGCGTTGAATTAGTAGTAAAGGAGGGTATGGGGTTAAATACCACCAATATATTAAAAAAAACTGACAAGCGCCGCAGGCGAAAATTTTTAATAAAAAATCGCATTATTTATCGAAGTATTGATTTTTATGGAAAAAGCGCCGCAGCCGAAAATTTGTAATAAAAAATCGCGGGATTTTTTATTAAAAATTTTCATTATTTATGAAGTATTGATTTTTATGGAAAAAGCGCCGCAGGCGAAAATTTGTAATAAAAAATCGCGCGATTTTTTATTAAAAATTTTCATTATTTATGGAAGTATTGATTTTTATGGAAAAAGCGCCGCAGGCGAAAATTTTTAATAAAAAATCGCGCGATTTTTTATTAAAAATATTCATTATTTATCGAAGTATTGATTTTTATGGCAAAGGCGCCGCAGGCGAAAATTTTTAATAAATCGCGCGATTTTTTATTAAAAATTTTTATTATTTATCGAAGTATTGATTTTTATGGAAAAAGCGCTGCAGGCGAAAATTTTTAATAAAAAATCGCGCGGTTTTTTATTAAAAATTTTCATTATTTACCGAAGTACTGATTTTTATGGAAAAAGCGCCGCAGCCGAAAATTTGTAATAAAAAATCGCGCGATTTTTTATTAAAAATATTCATTATTTATCGAAGTATTGATTTTTATGGCAAAGGCGCCGCAGGCGAAAATTTGTAATAAATCGCGCGATTTTTTATTAAAAATTTTTATTATTTATCGAAGTATTGATTTTTATGGAAAAAGCGCTGCAGGCGAAAATTTGTAATAAAAAATCGCGCGGTTTTTTATTAAAAATTTTCATTATTTATCGAAGTACTGATTTTTATGGAAAAAGCGCCGTAGCCGAAAATTTGTAATAAAAAATCGCGCGATTTTTTATTAAAAATTTTCATTATTTATCAAATTAACGATGTACGTTTTCTACATTTGTGTACTTTGAACTACAATAACACCAGTAAATATTATTTCCACCCGAAAAAAATAATACCGTTATGATCAGGAGTAAGACCCCTATCGATCCTAATATTATTATTTTTAATAAGAGCAATATATGTACGTATTGTACACTTATACTTCCTAATTATACACACTTATTTGTGTATTTTTTTAACGTATGGTAGCATACATTTTGTGTTACTGTCAGCCATTGTTATTTCTGCTTGTTTGTGAAATGTGCAAACGTTTGTGAAGACATTTATAAACGCGTTTTACTTAATTAATTAATTAAGAATTGTATATTAAAGTGGAAATCTCAGGCCGGGGTTTTAATGCAACTATTTTGAGGAGGGTGTACATAAATAAAGTGTTTATTGTGTGAAATAGCGCCGAGAGGTTAGTTCAATTTACAAACTTTAACAACAAATAACTTAAAAACTAAAGGCCTGCTGCGGCTAAAAGTATATATATTTGCAATCAGGAGAACTCCCTCTATCGTTCCATAGCTACCTTAATGCGGAACTCCGGGGATGCCAAACTAAATTGCAGCCGCCTTTCCAGCAGTAGGTAGTTTTGATTGCCGTCTTTAATGTTCCGCTAATCGAGAGCATATACAATGTGCGTGCTTAAAAATTCAATTTTCTGCATGACAAAGCTACAACTAAACAGCACCTTCATCGTGTTTTCCAACCTTCCCTAGTAGTATAACGTATCGATGGCTAAGTGGAAGATCGACCTATCTCGGCAGCCAGTTCGAAAACGCCCTATCTCAGAAAATTTTTCAATAACGCTCTACTTAAGAATTTGGTTTAAGAACGGATTATCTCAGAATTCGGTTCAGAAACGCCCTATCTCAACTGCCGATGCAAAAATGCCCTATCTCAGCACAATTTCAATGTATTTTCGTTTGAGATAGGTCGCTTTTGAATCGAATTCTGAGATAAGGAGTTTTTCAATAAAATTCTGTAATATGGCGTTCTTCAATCAAATTCCAAAGTAGGGCGCACTTGAAAAGTTTTCTGAGATAGGGCGCCTTCGAACTGAATGCCCTATTGCAGGTCACCATGGTCCTGGGTCCCCCCAGTGGGATGGCCAGACGCTGTTCGCTGAGTGGCAAGCCCACTACAGGAAGGCCCAGGATTTCCGGTGTTTGCCGTGCAGGCCTCCGTCCAGTGCTATGTTTGGGCGTAGCACTGGCCTTTGGACTTCTCGGGCCAGGGGGTGCCTTGGTCCCACTGCTGGTTGGTGCGGGTGCCACTGATATCTGCATCCACATGGGGCTACTTTTGACTAGGCCCGGTGGTACCGTGGCTTTGCTTTGTGCAGTTTGTGACTCCTTTCGGCCTTTGTTTGGGAGCGCCGGACTCCCGTAGTGGAGTTGAAGTTTTAAGGTTTCGTGTTGTTAATTTGTCCATATTTTGTCCCACGAGATGCGGAGAAAAGGAACGTCCGCCCGGACAGAGATCCGCTGTACCCGGGTAAGGCTAGTTGGCTCCGAAGGTCTCCCGGTATCCGGAGCATTCCGTTGGCGACTGGGCTTGGTGAAGGGCCCCCATCCAGCTGATCCTCGGCACGGGTCGTATGACACCTTGATCCGGCCCTGCAAAGAGAAGAGAGTGGAGAACTGGCAAGGAGTTTGGTCAGAAAGGGAAATTATTATTATTACGCCTATTAAGGCGTAGGGATTAAGGAGGGGTCCCCGCTCGAATTAGCCGCCAGGGCGTTACCAGGTGTCACCACGGAGGGGCCCCTTATACTAGGGGGGGTGCTAATCGCAATGCATTTAAAAACCTACGAGTCGACGTTTTGGGATGTCGCGTGTGTTCAAGTCGATCAGCCCCATCAAAGACACCCCAAAACGGTGCAACAACTACTCACTTGCATGTTTTTACTAGTTTTGTGTTCAATAACTTTTTCTGCTAGTTTTCTCTATTTCTCAGTTTCACGTTCTATTTTGCTAAATTTCTTTATTAAAAAAGCATGAATAAATTATTGCATTTTTGAGATTGCAATTAAAATGTTTGATTGAATGAGTGATTTGATTGCAATCACAATCATTGCAATCAAATGTGCTTACAATTAAATTTATTGCAGTTTTTACAATCAGAAAAATGCAATAAATTTTGATTGTAATCCTATTAGTGCATAATCATTGATTGCTAAAAAAAATTGATTGCAAATTTTTAGAGCTCCGCCAGATATTGATAGGTAGCCGTTTGCTTTCGAGCATAAATTATCAATTCCATTATATATACAATAGAGACTCCCTCTGATGATTAGAGGGCGAAATCCATCAAATGTTGTTCGCTTATGGGTCTACATCTGTTTCGTATTTTTATGCTCAGGGCTGGCATAGAAACCGAGCTTCAATTTGTTTGGTTATAAAAGTGCTTTTAGAACAATAGCACATATTTGACTGGCTTTCATAGCAATTTTTGAAAATAGCCATAGTCAAAATAGTAAAACTTAAAGATTTTTTTTTTCCAAATTTACCGGATGGAAACCCCAACAATAGATTATTATTAGGGCAACCTAAAATATGCTTCTAAAAATTTATTTTATGCGCTTAAAATAAGCCAATAAATTCTAAATAAATTGTGCACAAAATGGCTTTAAAATCATTATAAGCCATAAGATATGTTTTAAATTTCGTTTATGAACGCACAAGTATACCCAGAAATGCCTGTAACTTTATTTGGATCACCTAAAATGTTCAAAATTTCATAAAAGTGCACATATATATTTATCTTTAATAATTCATTATTATTCAATTTGTTTTTAAAACATATGTATGAAAGTACATGGAATCTAATTCACAAATTGTTTCACATAGAATTCATACTGTGTATGTTTGTATATACATATGTACCCTGCAGCGGAAAGTACTAGTCGGGGTTTCGGGAGTCGAATACCGGTACATCGCAAATCTACCACCCATGCTTACCGCTGTCCCATTTAACATGGAGTTGTCCTAGGAGGTGACAATTGACTCCCGCTGCGTAACTTTGCCCTAGTACTTGTAGTAGTAACAAGTAGCCTGTAACCGAACCACGTTTTCTATCTCGCTCTCTATCTCGTAACCTGGTACTAGTAACAATAAAGGCTTCCATAGCAAAACACATTTACTTTCGTTTGATGAACTCCCTGTTAATTGCTTGCCAAACAAAATTATAACGGCGTGCCATGGCGGGTCAGTGGCGGGACAACTCATCTGTCAAGATCGAAACTTATAAATAGTATTAACCTTATCGCACATTAAAAAACACTATATAAAGACGATATGATCGAGCACTTTGATATTTATTTCATTTGCGACACAGTGTTACTATATTGTTATTATTTCAGAAATTTCTATTAGTTCTAAACGTAAAAACGCAACGCAAAGTATCCGAAAATATGCATTTACTGCAAAATATGCTGAAATATGCATTTATTGCAAAATATGCTAAAATATGCTCTAAGAAATATAACTCAAACCTTATATTTTTTGGAAAAACGTTTAAGCATTTCATCAGTGTGTTGCTAGCATGCCTGACAAAAAACATGCCCGAACATATTTTGGGTTGCCGCAATATTTATTTTGAAACCAGATTCAATTTTGAAAATTGGATGAAAAACAGATGGAGGATTCAGATACTATGAGAAACATATTTGATTTTTTTGTAACATTGTGTTATCATTACAATTCCCTTTCCGTTTTTACATATTACATTGAACAGCAAATATGCAGCTATGTATAGACATACATTGAGCATTTATATTACCATAGCTGTACCCGTACTTTATTCTGAACCTTAATCTTAGAAAGAGACGGTGCACTTCTGTTCGCACTTGGCAACATCTTTTCGAGACGATTTTGTAATTCAAAACATAAAAATTTTACCACATATACTCTTTGGTATAAATTATAAAAAGAAAAAAACTCACTCTTTGAACATAAGGTACAGGTATTTGGCCGATTTGTCCTTGCTGATTTCTTGCTGTCCACCACTGATCCTCATCTTTGCGGATTACAGTCAAGATTTCCCCACGTCTGAATGGTAGATCATCCTGATCCTAGTCATTAACGGGCATTATTAAACAAATGAAGCAGTCATGAAATTTAATCATTAAATAACCGTTTCTACTTACACTTCCCTCAAAGTCGAACCTCCCTATAACTTTTTCAGACTTCTTTGGAGCAGGGCGCCGTAGAGGAGTGGTGTCAAGATAATGTAACGTATAAAAAGTTAACAATTTTGGTAAATTTTCGAATAATTGATCACCTATTCGATAGAATATTTGTTCCTGTTGCTGTATCTTATTTATTATATAGTTACTAACTTTGGTGTCTTCTCTAGAAATAATAAGAGCAAATACTTGGTCATAAATAACTGAAGTGTCATAAATACCAAAATACACAATCGTTTTACATATAACCTACACAAGCAGATTACTCTCAACATAAAACTGATTTTTATTTTCAAATTACGTTGTCTAAAGAGACCAAACAAGTGCAAATATACACAGCATCAGTTTTAATTGAAACACTGTGTTGTAGGGCATACACTTTTTTCGTTTAGTTAAGAATTTATGATTAATAGCACACGCACCTTACACATAATACATAATCACCTGCGATAGAGTTACTATCGCGTACTAGAAACACACCTCGTTCACGCTCGCTCATAAGGACTTCGGTGGCATCCTGACGAGACATCGGTCCAAAATACCAACTGAAAGATATTAATAATTGGAATATTTTTAATTTTCATAAATACTGTGGTAAAAATTAAAGTTTTATCATCTTTTATTTTATTTTTTTTTTTATATTTGAGAATTTAAACGAACTTATACTTTATTGTGTAAAAATATAGCTGAGTTATGCAGGAAATCGTTTAATAGCGGTATGAATGTTAGGTTAGCTTGGTTGATCCATAAGTTCTCACATACATTATTAGCTCATCCTTAGTGTTACCAAAAGAGGTGGAGGTAAAGAGGTAGCGAGTTTTAATAACACGGCGCTACAAAACAGCGTAGGTTGGAGTACAACATGAATATAGGTTTGTTGTTGTTGTTACAGTTCCTCAACCCTAATTTTTTTATTGAAACCCCGTTATTTTCATACCTAATACACTTATCTATTAACATCTTGACTATTTTTTCTCCGATATTAAAAGTCTTACATGTTTTTAAAAGGGAATTTATAAACCATTAAAACTATGTATAACAGTATTTTGCTAGACTTAGTTTGTTGGGAGTTTTTATCGGGAAACCTTTAAAAACTCCCTGTACAATCTGGCAGCCTTATTGTTATTTTGAGCACTAAAGGGAATGGACATTTTCCAAGGAATCTCCCGCTATTCTCTTCACCAATCTCTGGCTTTGCTTGCAGCCGCTGCTGTATTGTAATATATAATATATTCTTAAGTTTAGTCAGCATCAAACTGTCTAGTAGAGTAGAATTGTCGCGCAAATAAAACTGCTGTAATTTAAAATCAAGAACCTCGTTTTACTATAGTGGAAACTACACATTTAATGGTGGCCCATGAGGGGAATATTCCCTTAAAATTTGATTAGTACAGTAAGGAAGAACAATTAACGCTACTAGGTAACATTTTGTCTCCCGCTAAGACATGCTCGAAAGTTGCATCCGCATTTTGTACGATTGACTCCGCAATCTTATCGCCGTGCATTGTGCCCCCGCCCCTCAGCAAGTCTCTATGCATCCGCTTTGTGCAAATTGGCGGTTCGACTAATTCCTGCTCTCAGCATTGTGCTCCATCGGCGCTACCTGCCGCTCAGCATTCTTGAAGGTCAACTCAAGGTTCTCGCGCTGTCGCTTCACATATACAAGCCCAGGCCTCAGTTCACCAGAGACAGCGATTATCAACTACACCACGCAAGAGTGAAATAGGTGTATGGGTGCATTTAATTTGAGTCTTAATTTTAGAATATCGCTGAGTGTCACTCAAAATAAGATGAGTGAGTCCATTGAAGCACTAATTAAGCTACAGCTGAATCGATTCGCAGCACTTGAAAAGATTCTGGCAAATTTTAAGAAAGATTCAACTGCACGTAAGACAAAACCATATTTTCAACAACGGCTGTCGCGGATCGATGATCTTAACAGTGAGTTTTGTACCACTCACAAATTGATTGTTTGTTCCGATATCGCCGAAGACGATGGATATTTCCGTGAGGATGTAGCATCTCAATTTGAAGAGATGCATCTCGATTTGTTTTGTTTGCTGACTCAACGCCAGGAAGAGATGTATCCCCGTACAATTCCGCCGGATGAACCAGCAGCCGTCGAATCTTCAAAATTGAAATACATCCTCTATTAAGCAGCCACGATTGCCAGTTCCCTCGTTCTTTGGAAGATTCACTGAATGGCCCAGCTTCCATGACTCTTTCAATCGACTCATTCACCAAAATATTAAGTTGAACTCAATACAAAAATTTCACTATTTAAAACAAGCACTTCCAGCCGACCGAGATGTCGATATACACCAAATGCTTTTAACTGAGGTAAATTATGATACTGCTTGGGACTTGTTGCTCAAGCGTTACAACAATCCGCGAATCCTGTTTTCGCAGCATATGAACACGCTTTATAATTTACCCCAGTTATATAAAGAGAAATCTGATAACATCAAATCAATGCTGAACGTGGCAAATGTCTGCGTAAATGAATTTAAACGCCTAAAAATTCCAATCGGCGGATGTGACCACTGGGTTGCTCATTATCTTGCGACCAAGCTGCCAACCGACACGCATACCGCATGGGAGCGACATCTTGGAAGTAAAACCGATATACCAACATTCGGTGAGCTGGAAGCGTTTTTAAACACTCGTATTTTCACAATCGATGCAATCGAAAATCGCAGCATGACCTTTACTGCTTCATCTGCAGTTAAATCTCCAAAGGATACAAAACATCAAACCCCTTTCAATTATAACAACTCAAAACCCATTCAGAGATCGATTGTTAATGTTAAAAGTTTTCAAGCTGCTCCAAACGTCAACACCGCTCAAGTTGAATCTTGCGCTTTATGCGGTCAAGCACATATTATACGCCGCTGTCCAACCTTTCTCTCAAAAGATTGCTATGAGAGGAAGGCAATCGTTGATAAGGCAAAGCTGTGTCTTAATTGCTTAAGTAAGGCTCATGCACTTTCTAAGTGCACTAGCATCAAAAATTGCCTCCAGTGTGGCCAACGTCACCACACTTTACTGCATTTTCCGTTCGCTACAAAGACTACTCCTGCAAATAACGCTCTTACGCCATCAACTCAACGCGTTTTATCCAATTTCAGCAACGTTTCAGCACCTCCACAAGAACAATCAGTTCCAATTTCTTCAAACACACCTCTTTCGACAGCAGTTTTAGAGGCAAGGCGCTTCACTCGCGCTCATTCTACGCTAGCGGCAAATTCAACACAATTGGGTGTCGATAGGATCCCCGTACAGGGGCCGAGACACATACTTCTTGCCACGGCGTCAGTAGTGCTGTGCAACGAAATCACGAATCGATCGGCGATAGTACACGCTTTGATCGATCAAGGATCCGAAGGAACGCTTATTACAGAAAATGCTGTTCAGCAATTAGGCCTGCAGCGTCATCCCACCGCTGCAGATATATGCGGAGTAGGCCCAAACCTATTTAGCCAATCACGATCATTGGTTAGCTGCACTCTTCGTTCATGCCACGATGAACACTTCGCCGCTCATATTGAGTCTGCTTATGTTCTGAAGCAACTCACAGCACCCCTGCCCAGCCAGGAAATTGTGCCACAAGATATGGCACATCTACGAGGACTCGCTCTCGCCGATCCCAAATACTACCAGCCGAAAAGAATTGACCTCATTATCGGCGCAGACATGATCGCCCAAATATTGGAGCCGGAAACCCGCATTGGCCATGTTAACCAACCTATTGCCCAAAAAACTCATTTGGGATGGATCCTGTCGGGACGAATAAATTCTGACACGCCTTCTATTGTCACTATTCGCTGCCACCACAGCAATCTTGAGCTTGAAGGGCTTGTGCGAAAATTCTTTGAGAACGAACATGTGCCCACTTCTGTACCAATGTCCGCTCAAGACCAGTGGTGCGAAGATTTTTTCCGTAGCACTTACACTCGACAAGCAAATGGTAAATATCTGGTTCGTTTGCCTCTGAAGTCATTATATGATCCTAACCAAACTATAGGCAAGTCGAAACAAATTGCACTGAACAGATTTCATCAGCTAGAACGTCGACTCCAGCGTAATGCCGATCTCCGTGAGCAATATGAGGATGGAATTGAGGACTATTTTCGCCTGAACCAAATTCGCCCAGCTATGACAACGGAGGAACAGCACTGCTCAACTACCAAATGTAACCAGCTAACCGTAACATCCTGTGTACTGCCGCATCACGCGGTGGTGAAAGAAACGAGTGTCACTACCAAATTACGCATTGTCTACGATGCGTCCTCGAAAACGTCAAATGGACGTTCATTGAATGATTTACTATGCACTGGCCCACCATTACAAAACGACCTTTCGGCTGTCATCCTGAAGTGGCGACTGCATAGATACGTCTTCTTGGCCGATATACAAAAAATGTATCGATGTATCGACATGAACCTAGAGGATTCAAATTATCAACGCATATTGTGGCGCAACAAAGATGGACATGTTTGCGAATACTGTCTCACGACGGTGACCTTTGGAACAGCGTCCGCGCCGTACACTGCAATTAGAGTTCTTCATCAGCTCGCGCACGATGAAAAACACCGATTCCCCCTCGCTGAGAATATTTTGCTTCACGAGATGTACGTTGACGATGTACTAAGCGGAAGTGATTCAATTGCTAATGCAAGACTGTTGCGTGATCAACTGATAGCGGCGTTAAAGTCAGCTGGCATGGAACTCAGAAAATGGTCCAGTAACACTCCTGAACTTTTGCACTCTATTCCATACGAGCATCAATCGTATGATCCAGCACAACAACTCAACACTAACGAGACGATCAAAACGCTTGGCCTGCATTGGCAGCCGAATCTCGACTCTTTCACTTTCTCAGTCAAATTTGCTATCAACTCCAGCGCAACAAAAAGATCGGTTCTGTCAACCATTGCCCGTTTGTTCGATCCCCTTGGATTTCTTACCCCGATTACTGTAGCAGCGAAGGTAATCCTAAAGGAGATTTGGGCAACGAAAATTAAACGTGATGATGATCATTATGTAGCTTTAGGTTGGGATGAAGAATTGCCTCCGACTATCAATGCAAACTGGCAAAGGTTTGTTACTGAATTGCCACAGGTAAAGGCGATCTCTGTTCCACGCTGGTTACATTACTCGCCGCAACAACAACTTCAGTCGGTAGAACTACATGCATTCTGTGATGGCTCCTCCTCGGCATATGCTGCAGCGGTATATTTACGCTTGCACTACAGCAAGAAGGACATTTACACACACCTAGTCGCCGCTAAAAGCAGGGTCACGCCTATCGGCTCACTTACAATCCCTCGAGTGGAGTTATGCGGCGCTGTGCTGGCATTGGATCTCTCCAATTGGGTTCAGAACACCCTCAAGCCAGTGTATGGAAAACTGCCAGTCTACTTCTGGTCAGACGCAACAATTGTCCTTTATTGGATTCACGGTGATCTCAACAGATGGAAACTATATGTAGCAAATCGTATAAGCAAAATATTGTCGCACAGTACACCTAGTCAATGGAGGCATGTTGGCACTAAAGAAAACCCTGCAGATTGCGCCACGCGCGGTTTGTCACCAACACAGTTGAAAGATTTGGAACTCTGGTGGAATGGACCACGGTGGCTAACGCAGCCCAAGTCAACTTGGCCAACTTGCTCCATTAACACGTTAGATGTCGGTGATACAACACTGGAAGAAAAACCGGCTAAAGTTCATATTCATGCAGTTGTTGCAATCTCATCGTTTGTACAACGTTTTTCTTCACTTAAGAAACTTCAACGCATCACCGCTTGGATGTTACGATTTTATTATAATCTTCAGCGTAAAATTAACCACGAGGGACCAAAAGGTGGCCCACTGACTCCAAGTGAGTTACAACAAAGTTTGTTTTGTATCGTTCGACTGGTGCAACAAGAAGCTTTTCGAACAGAAATACATTTGATCGAAACCAAACAAGTTGTGCCAAATAGCAGCAAACTCGTCAGCTTAACGCCGTTTCTCGGAGAAAGAAACGTTCTTCGTGTACGCGGTCGGCTTAAGCATTCTCTCCTCCCTTACGACCAACGACACCCAATGATATTGCCGAGTAACCACCATGTAACGAAGTTAATTATTGACAACGCTCATTTCAATACCCTACACGGTGGTATCCAATTAACACTTTGTACCATCCGAAAACAATTTTGGATCATACATGCGCGCAAAACGGTGCGCAACCATCTTAAAAATTGCATAAAGTGCTTTCTTAATAACCCACAACCCACTACACAATTAATGGGAGATTTACCCTCGCAACGCGTTAACCCTCCTCAACGCGCTTTCTACGCAACAGGTGTTGATTACACGGGGGCCATCGAGTTGAAATCGTCAAAACATCGCGGTCATACGGTTTACAAGGGATATATAGCCATATTCATATGCCTGGCTACGAAGGCGGTGCATATAGAGGCAGTTACTGGCATGACAACGGAGCATTTTTTATGGGCGTTACAGCGTTTCATTGCCCGCCGTGGAATATGTCAGGACTTGTATAGCGACTGCGGCACCAATTTTGTTGGAGCTGATAAAATTTTGAAAATTAATCAAAGGCGATTTGTCGAAGAAGTTGAGCGTGATATTGTACCTCAATTAGCCGTACAAAACATAAATTGGCATTTCAGCCCCCCGTACTCTCCAAATTTTGGCGGGCTGTGGGAGGCTAATGTAAAATCCATCAAATATCATCTAAAACGCATTATCGGCGGAACTAGACTAACCTACGAGCAGCTGTCCACAACCTTGGCAAGGATCGAAGCCTGCCTTAATTCAAGGCCCTTGTGCCCGCTGACATCCGACCCCGATGACCTCTTTGTGTTAACTCCGGGGCACTTCTTGGTCGGAGACGCCTTACTTTCACCACCTGAAACAACTCCTGACAGCAAATCCCTTACATCGCAGTATTTTGATATGCAGCGATTGGTACAACAATTTTAGACCAGATGGTCAGCAGACTGGCTCTCTCATTTGCAAGCACGACCAAAATGGAGGCAGGAGGAGCAAAATCTCTGTGTAAACGAGCTGGTTTTGGTGAAAGATGATAAACTACCCCCCACTCAATGGTTGCTGGGACGTGTGACCGAAGTACATCCAGGATCAGACCAACTTGTACGAGTAGTTACTGTTCGTACCCAACACGGCCTTTATAAGCGTTCGATATCGAAAATTTGTCGATTGCCAATACCATCTACCAGCGAAGCGAGGGATACTACTCTGCTTAACTAACACTCTTGCACACACTTAACCTTTTATCTCTTACCTTATTATAGGTGAAAGCCACAACCTACATGAAACCAGATCAGAAACGATGTCATAGCAAATCAGAGGCGGTTCGGTTCGCAATGCTGGGCTCAGCATTGGGGGCGGCATGTACAATCTGGCAGCCTTATTGTTATTTTGAGCACTAAAGGGAACGGACATTTTCCAAGGAATCTCCCGCTATTCTCTTCACCAATCTCTGGCTTTGCTTGCAGCCGCTGCTGTATTGTAATATATAATATATTCTTAAGTTTAGTCAGCATCAAACTGTCTAGTAGAGTAGAATTGTCGCGCAAATAAAACTGCTGTAATTTAAAATCAAGAACCTCGTTTTACTATAGTGGAAAATACACACTCCCTATTTTTCTTAATTTTATAAACTTTGACCATCGCCAATTTCAACAATTTCTATAAAAGTTGCCAAGTATGTAGTATTTGTCTATAAGTACTTTTATTTTCAAACAAATTGACACTTCATTCATTGAAACCGGATAAAAATCGCCGGAGCTAAGCCAGTTAAACAGAAATACAGCCTTGAATTTATATGTGTGTATGTACCGGACTGTGAGATTTTTTTAGCAGTGTGACTAGGGTATTCATCAATATTTACTCAAAATGGTTATATAACAGCTCTTTAGAAAAAATTGATTTTTTACAAAATTTTGGAAAAATGGGCCTGGCACCGCCCACTTACATATATCATACATACTTTGGTGGTCGGATAATTAGAAAAGATTTTCTTTTTCAAGTTTTGACCATCTATTTGTATTTATTATTTTTAACATAGTTTTTTAAGAAAATATAGTGCATGCTACAACGAAAATCAAATAACTCAAAGCTTTAAACTTCATATTAGATTTCTAATAATTCGACGAAGTTCGAAAAATGGACATCAAAATTTTAAACTTTTTAATTGGAATTTCTAGAAATAATTCGGGTATGCAGTTTTGTAGCCCATTCAATTTTAGTACAATTTTGTGCAGGTTTGAATTAGCTCAAAAATCTCGTTGATTTTTGATAATTTATTTTGTTAGCGGTGTTGCTCATTTTCTCCCATACAAAAAAACTTTTGAACATACTTTGTATGGAAGAAACCTCTTAACATAGTCAGCGAGCTAATTGAAACTTGCACAATATTATACTAAAATTGAATGGGCTACAAAACTGCATACCCAAATTATTTCTAGAAATTCCAGAAAAAAGTTTGAAATTTTGATGTCCATTTTTCGAACTTCGTCAAATTATTATAAACCTTATACAAAGTTTAAAGCTTTGAGTTACATGATTTTTGTTGTAGCATTCGCTATATTTACCTAACAAAATAGATTAAAAATAATAAATGAAAATAGATGGTCAAAACATAAAAAAGAAAATCGTTTCTAATTATCGGGCCACCAGTGTATATGTGTCTCGAAAACTACTTCACCGGTCTCGCTTAGCCTGTTTATGCACCGTCTTGAAATCGGAAAAAACCACTCTCCCAAAGCTGTAGCTAGCTTTCGAGTTTTTTTGAAATTACCGTTACGTGGGTGGAGCGCGTGGTTTTGTCCGATTTCAAAAGTTTTCAAGACGGTGCTAAAGGGGCTAAGCGCAATGTGTATACCAAATTTGGTCGAAATCGGTGAAGTAGCTATTGTGACACCACGCGGTGCCACGCCCATTTTCCTACAATTTTAAGAAAAATCAATTTTTCACTCAAGAACTATTGTAAAGGGTGAACACACCAAAACTGCGACACTTTGGGAAGCTTATAACTTACCCAAAACGAATTCAATATTTTGAAATTCAAATACCATAAGTTGACCATGACCTTAGTTGAACATAGAAGAAATTTCATTTGAATTTGATTCCTAGTTGAGTTAAAAATGGCAACCGAGCTAGAAACGAGACAAACCATTTTGCACGAGTTTATAAATGATCCGGCCTTAAGTACACGTAAAATTGCTAAAAAATTAAAGAGTGCACTATTCAACAGTTTGCAGGGTTTTAATCGGTACAAATAAGGCCTGACAGTTACGAGAAAACCAGGGAGTTAGCAAGGTCAAAGTGATAAAAACAGTGCTCGGAAGGTTCTCAGTGCGTTTTCGCGAGATCCGAAGATTTTGTCGCGTTATGTTGCAAAATCCGTACGGAGATCGCAGTTTTTCGTACAAAAGGTAAAGCGGAAAGCTTCATTGAGATGTTCTACAGCTCAAACAGCGCCAGGCCGAGGCGCAAAGTAGAATGTTACAGCGAAATCCCGCATTCGGAAGTTGTATGAATTCTAAATTAAACAAGTAAGAAAGTCTAAGTTCGGGCGGAGCCGAACATTAAATGTCCGGCGCAGGTACTAAGTATATGATTTTCACCTTTGCGAAAGCTACCGCTACATGGTAAGCCGGTGTGTATCAATTTTGAGTAAATTAGCGTCCTTAAATTTCGAAATATTGAAGTTTCAAGCATTTCTGAAATTTGCCGTTATATGAAAAGTGGCCGTAATTTGAATCTGATTCCAATAATTTTCAAAGCTTTGCTTCTATGTGGCAAGCACAATAATCGTACCGAGTTTGGTACAAATTGGTAGAACGGTTACCGAGATACATATATGTGATCATAAGTGGGCGGTGCCACGCCCATTTTCCAAAATTTTATCATAAACGTTTTTCTTGGTAAAGAATTGTTGCCAGCATCAATTTTGAGTAAATTAGCTTTAATACTTTTTGATTTATCGATTGGAGATTTCGTATTTTTCCAAATTACCGTTATATGGGAGGTAGGCGTGGTTATTGTCCGATTTTTCGGCCATTTGGTATGCTGTAGCAAGACTAACAACTGTGCGAAGTTTGGAAGAAATTGGTTCAGCGGTTACCAAGATATACAGATGTATCCATAAGTGGGCGTGGCTACGCCAATTTTCCAAAAATGTATAATATTCTTATTTTTCGTCTAAAAATTATTGTAAATATCAATTTTGAGTGAATAATCTTCAGAAGTTACTAAAATATCGGTTTTCGTATTTCTGAAAATTACCGTTATATGGGAGGTAGGCGTGGTTATTGTCCGATTTTGCCCATTTTCAATACCATCCATCCTACGCCCGAAAGAAGTGCACACATCAAGTTTCGTTAAGATATCTAAATTTTTACTCTAGTTATCGTGTGCACAGACGGACAGACAGTCACAGCTTAATCGATTTCTCTTTTCATTCTGATCATTTATGTATACATTTGTCTATATCTATCTCGATTCCTTTTGCCTGTTACAAGCAACCGTTATGTGAACAAAGTTATAATACCCTTCTGCACAAGTGCGCTCGGGTATAAAAATACAACTGCATTGTTATGGACAGGGAAACCTACTGCTATAAAAATTCAAAATATCTTGCAGGTCAAGATTTTTATACTGCTGCGAGTCGTCAAGATGCCCCTGAAAGTTGTAAGCTGAAAATGAAGTCCAAATTTCCAAAAACCACATGGTTTGGCAAGCTATTTGTTCCTGCGGCCGTAAGAGCAGCCCTTTTTTCCCATCCGGGACAATGAATGATCAAGTTTATCGGGATGAGTGCCTCAAAAGGCGTCTTCCGTCATTTATCAACAGATAAGGAGTAGGGCATCGTTCTAGGCGGACATGGCAACCTGCCACTATGCCAAGGACACATTGCCGTGGTATATTGCAAATAACATCAATTTTGTACCTCACGACTGCAATCCACCCAATAGCCCAGAGCCACGTCCTATTTGGGAATATTGGTCAATTGCCAAAGGAATCTTGAAGAAAACAGGTGAAAGAGTGAAAATTATTGAAGAGTGCAAAACAAAGTAGTTGTGCGCATCGCGTAATGTCGACGATGCAGTCGTGCAGAACATGATGGCGCGTGTGCGATGAAAATACCTATCACTTGCATATGGAGCAAATAATAACTAATATTTTAACATTTTAATAACATCTAAACTTCCAAGTTATGTAATACAAAAAAAAAAAATAATTTCAAAGCCTTCTAGTTTGTTTCTGGTAGTAATTTCTAAGTGTCGCAGTTTTGGTGTGTTCACCCTTTATATGTATGCACAGATGCGATGAACTAATTCAAATATTCAAAATGATATTGTTTGCAAATTATCTATTTATTTATTTTTAACAATTTTCATTTAAAATATAATTCAATCTATAACAGAAACCACAATAATAAAAGTTTAAAAGCTTGCACAAATTGCAATAAAAAATAGTCAAACTTCAAAAAAATTTGCCTCAAAATTCCAAAAATTATAATTAGAATATTTACGCGAAAATTTTCTAAATGTTATAATTAAAAATTTTGATGACCATTTTTTCAATTGTAATAAATTTTTTTGCAATTTGTGCAAGATTTTAAACTTTCATTATTGTGGTTTCTGTTATAGATTGAATTCAGAGACCGAAAATAACCAGCCCATTTATTACTGTGTCACAAATTGTAATTTATTTCTTGTTATAAAAAATAAATTACTCACAATAACGTTTACAACTTACAACAAGTTTTTTGCTTATCTGCATTGGTTAGACTTTTATTTGATTTGTTGTTTTTTTTTACGTTTCGAATTGACCTTTCGTTTTATTTTTTTTGCTTTAAATGCAACGGTATCCATGTAGGTACATATGTTAAAAATACTGAGTGAAGTGCTTCGGTAGTTTGCTTCTAGTTAGTATAGTTCATTTATTGAAGGCAAGAAGATGCCGAAAATCAAGCATTGAATTCCGAAAACCAAGCATTGAATTCCGAAAATCAAGCATTGACTTGGATACAAGTTTCAGTGTGTAAAGTTTGTAAAAAAAGTTTATAACGGTGATCATTTGAGTGAATAAAAATAGTTTCACTTGCTATTCCTTATAGTTTTTTTTACTTTTTTATTTTCTCAGGACCATAATTAAAATTACTACCTCACCTTTTCAACAAAAAAAATAGCATAAATAACTGCGGTTAGCCTTTATTTTAGTTTCGTTCGTTGGTCAAATTTCTTTGCTATGGCCATCTTAAATTTGCAATATTTTCCCGAAGTGCCTTAGAATAAATGAAAAAAGAGTTAAAATACATATCGGAGAGAAATATGTTTTGTTTCGGGACATATAGTCGAATTTTACGAGGAATAATTTTGTAGAATATTTTAACCCGTTATCTCTCTCCCAAAAGAGTCGTTTTAGCCATTTTTCAGAAAGTCCGAATAAAATGACATTTTGAAGTTCGTTAGAGGGTTAAAACCTTCCAAAAAATTATTTGCCATAAAAGTTCACTAGGGGTCCTCTCGGACAAAATCTTTGTGCAAAGAATCTGCAAGTCCACAGAAAATAAAAATATGCACCAACTTTTTGTGCTTTATTTTATATTTTGTTTATATATATCGTCGTTTAAAGTACAAAACCGCGTATCGTCATTGTGCAAAACCGCGTAACTGACATTGGCTTCCAAAAATTGGATTTGCTCACATAAGCTCTTGGCTCAATCCTTATCCATTCGTCCTGAAATATACTAGCCAGAAATGCGATTGCTTTATAAAAAAGAGAACCATTTTTAAATATGAGTGTTTCTACGCTCTAGAAAATAATTTCTACAACTTCACATACGCGGTTTTGCATTTTATTTATACGCGGTCTTGCACTTTAAAAGATGATATAATTCCTGCTCTTTTCGGGCCTGATGGTTCGGCAAGTGTAAAATCAGCATCGGAATCATCGCTGTTATCAGAATCTGAGTCACACATGATGTCCACGTGTGATTCCAATGCTGGCTCTACTGCGTCATCTTGAAATTCGTCATGCGAAAGTTCAAACTAATTGAGAATTGCCCATATTTCAAGAGGATATATGATCTTTTATTTTCTGTGGAATTGCAGATGCTTTGCACAAAGATTTTGTCTGAGAGGACCCGTGGTGAAATTTTATGGCAAATAATTCTAGAAGATTTTAACCCTCTAGCGACCTTCAAAATATCATTTTATTTGGACTTTCTCAAAAAAGGGCCAAAACGATCCTTTTGTGAGGGAGATAACGGGTTAAAGTATTATACAAAATTATTCCTCGTAAGATATTACTATATGGCCCTTATTATGAGTTGCATCCGATTTTCGATCTTGGCTGGCTATCGAAGATCGAAAGTGAAATTCGTATTATGAGCTATGCAAGCGTGTCTAAATTTTCGTTGAGTATCGAATTTTGTGTCGAACAGAATTTTGTTTCGTTGGTGTAGCGAGGTGTTAGAAAATTGTGAAAAATGTATGATTTTGCATTTGTTTTTTTTTACATTTTGGCGGCTAGACACTAATTTTAAAAATTTTTTATTAATTTCATGCAGTTCTAACGTCGTGAATACTAAACACAATCTCGAAAAGCTGGTTTTACTTATGAAAGAAAATCTCAATACTCTGTTAGCACGATCTTTGAGAACAAAATCATAGAGCTGTTTATAGTTGTAATATATTTTAAATAGATTTGGATCACAAAATTTCTTAAACATATTTTATGTCAAAATATATTCGAAAGACTACACTAAAACACTCTTAAACGTTTTCTGCTCCTGGCCAGTGTTCTCATCCTCTGTTGACGAATCGTTGAACCAGAACTCCGTTGTACTAATTTTTACCACGTTTTTATAAACTCTCTTCCTTTTTATCTCAATTTAATTTGCAAAAATTTACAAATGTACATATTACACTATTTAGTTTGCTCGATTTGTAAATAAAGCTTCTCAGCGGTGAAAAATATACTATTGTGAACAACCTACACGAGCGATATTCACAATAACGCTATTCTTCATCGAATGAGCGCCATAATACCACATGAAAATTCGATTTTCATCCGATGTCATTGAGTAAGCTATTAATTTGTTTGAAAAATATATAAATAAATGTACTTTTAAACAAGTACTATATATTTCTAGCTAATAGATAAGTGGATCATTCGTAACTTTTTGTTGTAGCAACGTGTAGTTTGCCAGTCCCTTGGTCTGCAATTTAGTTCAGAGAAAATAAAAAAGCAGAGCCATGGTAGCTTAATGGTGATCTTCCGAAAGCTCTAGGGAAATTCTGATAATCTCTACGCCAAATTTTCGTTATAAAATAACTTTAAATGAAAATCAGTGGGACCTAAAAGAATACAATATATAAAAGTAACAGATGCAATGTGTAATCAGCCAAATCTGGCAGAATGAGGGACATGTAACTAGATGTTGCAGGTTGTTAGGCGTAGACAGAAAATATTAGAATATAGTTTTTAGTTTTGGCTCTATAAAAGCGCAGCATTATTGCGGCTGTTCGACGTTAATGATTCAAACGGGGATTTCGCCTTAGATGTCATTGTAATGTCTAATTTTGTGTTTGGAAAATTGAGGGAGGAGTAGTTGCCCGACATGTTTCCCAGTTGTAAAATTGCTCCGATTTTTTCTAGCATATCGGTCGGTTTGTTCGCTTACATTCGTTTGTTTCGTGACAGCCAGTAAATAGCGAACTTGTTTATTAACAGAGTTCGTCTGTTATTGCTGCACTGTTTGACACAAAGTGGGTTTGTCATACATAATAGCGTTAAGTTCCCTTAACTTTGATGACGCGATGCCATTTAATTTTTTCCGTTGTAAACTTATTCACCTACAAACTCTTGAAACTAGAAGAATTGTCCAGTTGCTCATGTTCGTTTTTGAATTGGTTGTTGCCTCTTTGGATTGTTCGGTCCTTCTGGAGAAGATATCCTTTAATGTGCCTCAAAGATTTCTACGCTCATCTCTGCCGTTTTACTTGCGTGCTACTAAGGCTAACTATTACCATTTTGATCCAATTTTCTGCGCTCTGACAGAATTTAACAAGATCTCAAAGAGTCTAAATATTGATTTTTCGTTGCCGAAAAATATTTTCAAGTTATCTATTGATTCATTTTTCTTATAACTACTTGTGTATCTAAATCTATAGTATTTAGTTTTAATTGCGATAGTCTTATTTTTATCTAGTCTAGTTACTTCTAAGTAACATAGCAGCAGCGCATTGGGGTAAGCCAACTTTTGTTAATACCGTCAAGTGGTAGTAAACCTAACTCTAATCACTATGAACTGATTTGATTCAGAACTCGTTATTCAGAACCGGTTAAATATTCGTATAAACAAGGTCGCTGACATGTTTGGATAACGTCCGTCAAGTTAGCACTACACTTTTCGAAATTGGTATTAATTGTAGTGTTTTTGTTGTGGAAAGAAAACATTTTTACCTCATTTTTTTTTTTAAATATGGTATGCAGTGCTAACTTGACACCATACACCTAGTCGATAGAATTGAGATTTTCAATATGTTACTATGTCATTAATTGTAGCTTTTAACTTTAAAATTTGTTGTGAAAAGAAAAAATTTGCAGCTTTCGTTTTTCTCAAAAAAAATTGAGTTGACCCTTTGTCGAACAAAATTTAGCATGTAGTGCTAACTTGACACCATACACCATTGACGACAAAATTGAGATATTGAAAAGGTAGGAACGAAATTAATAGTAGCTTTTTTGTTGTAAATTTGTTGTGAAAAGAAAAAATTTGTAGCTTTCGTTTTATAAGAAAAAATTGTATGTAGTGCTAACTTGACACCATACACCTAGTCGATAGAATTGAGATATCCAATATGTTAAACGAAAAACTTTGTAGCTTTAATTTTTTTAAGAAAAAATTATATGTAGTGCTAACTTGACACCATACACCTAGTCGATAGAATTGAGATATCCAATATGTTATAATGTCACTAATTGTAGCTTTCGAATTGAAAATTTGTTGTGGAAGAAAAAAATTGTAGCTTTCGTTTTTCTGGAAAAAATTAAATTGACCGTTTTTCGACCAAAATTTAGTAGTGCTAACTTAACACCATGCCCCACTGTCGATTAAATTGAGATAGCAAAAATCTTACAACAGCATTAATTGTAGCTTTTTCGTTGTAAATTTGTTGTGGAAGAAAAAATTTGTAGCTTTTGATTTTTAATAAAAAATGGTATGTAGTGCTAACTTGACACCGTACACCTAATCGATAGAATTGAGATATCCAATATGTTATAATGCCATTAATTGTAGCCTTTGACTTGAAAATTTGTTGTGAAAAGAAAAAATTTGTAGCTTTCGTTTTTCTGGTTGACCGTTTTTCGGAAAAATTTAGTATGTAGTGCTAACTTGACACCATGCCCCACTGTCGATTAAATTGAGATAACAAAAATGTTACAACGGCATTAATTGTAGCTTCCTGATTACGAATTTGTTTTGAAAAGAAATAATTTGTAGCTTTTGTGTTTTAAGAAAAAATGGTATGTAGTGCTAACTTAACACCATACATCTAGTCGATAGAATTGAGATATTGAAAATGTTATAACGGCATTCATTGTAGCTTTTTTGTTGTAAATTTGGTTGTGGAAGGAAAAAATTTGTAGCTTTAGTTTTTCTGGAAAAAAATGAGTTGACCGTTTTTCGAACAAAATTTAGTATGTAGTGCTAACTTGACACCGTGACTTCTGTCTCCCCTAACACTTTTATAAAACCGCCATCATATGCCTTTAAGCGTTTCATTTCGCTGTTATTTAGTTGAAAACCAAGCTTTTTAGCAACTCTACTTGGTAGTACGTTACAAAAAGCTTCAGTGTCTAATCTCAATTTTAGCTCATATTCGCCGATTCGCACCTTTTCTGCCCATTTTTCTTCATTTTAGGTTGAAGTATCTTGCCTACGAACCTAAACTCCGAGCTATCGCTTTCGCTTTCTGTTTCTATTACATTCACATTCTTCTTAGTTTTTTTCTTATGATTTTCCTTCGAATATTGCTTTTTATAAATTTTCGATCTGCACGCGACCTTAAAATGCCCTTTCCTACCACAGCGTGTGCACTCTTTGTTGTATTTTGCGCAACTCTTCGGTCCGTGAGTTGTCTTGCACCGATTGCAATTAAAGGCTTTATCAATTTTACTAATTTTTACTGCAGAATCTGGGTCGTTCAAGTCGTGAATTTGTTTTGTTGCTCTTTCTGCCGCGCGACATATTTTAATAGCTCGTTCAAGTGACAGCTTGTCTTCGTTCCAAAGTTTTTGTCTGGTTTCGTCCGAGCGAATACCCAGAACAATTTTGTCAGTTAGATATTCGTCGTCATTGTTGAACTGGCACTTTCGTACGTGTTCTCGAATTATTTGTAGGAAATCATCGAAAGCTTCATTTTCTTGCTGCTTGATGTGATGAAATTGATACCGCTCAGATGTTTTATCACGAGATGGTACAAAATGTTCTTTTAGTTTCTTTTTGATTTCAAGTAAATCAGATTTTTGTGCCACACTCAAGCCTAAATTATTAATTAACGGAATGCCATCCCGCCCTATCACGGTTTTAAAATTCGCCAACTGCACGGCGATCTCCTCGAGGTTGACCTTTGCTGCAAGAGCATAGCATTCATACGTTTCTAACCACTCTGTCCATTCTCGTGCCATATCCAGGTCGTTATTTATTAACAGAGGTTTTGGTGGTTTAACCATTTTTTTGTTTCTTATAACATTTTAAAATAATTCTTCACTACTTCAGAAGGGAGTCTTTGGCACTTTTCTTGCGTTGACGGTGTGAATTCTAGCTTCTTCTATATATTTTTTGTTTTTTGAAAAACAGGTCTCGGCACCATGTAACGAGAATATTCTAACCGTATATGTATAGACGCTCAGTGCAAGTTGAAGACTGACTTTATTGAGTAACAAACATGTTAAACGATAGTGAGAGTTAGTGCATATGTGGAACTCATATATACGTATATACAGGGCCGTCGAGAGAAAACTCGGGCCCGGTAATAAAAAATCACGGGCCCCTATATATACATTGTATTAATTTAAAAGCATATGACCCAAATCGCCGAAAACGAAACCATGGAAAAAATTTTTTCTCAGGTTGCGCAGATTTTTGATTATATCTGGGTCATGCATATTCTAAGGTAACGGACAACGTAAATTTACACGAATGTTCTTCTCTCAATCATGAAAATTCACTTAATCCTGAGAAACCTTTAAATTAATGAAAATTAAAAAAGCACATCATGAAATTAAGGGTTGTTTATATTTAAGGACCACCATTTTTTGCATTGTACTTGCTTTTCTTTGCTTTCCCTGTATTACTTTGAAGTTAATAAAAACAGTATTCGATAAAATAATCAACGTTTAACTTTCTAAGTGAAAATAAAGTCGGCAGCATTTCTAATGCCCTGCATTAAAACCGTTTTTTGGCGCGGAATCCACCAGACTAAATCTGGTTTCTTCGAGCATTTTCGGCCTTCTTTCACAATAAAATAAAGCAGTTTCTTCATTATCCATATGTTTTCGGTGGAAAACTATTTGTAACGTAAAACGCGAGACATGCTTATGCATATAAACTAGCACACAAATGCGAATAATTTTGCCCTGACAGACGTCAGTATTGCGGATTAACGAGCCGCAGGGCCAGTAGGATTTTCATCTATTTCGTTTTTATTAATTTTTTTTAAAGTTCTATATTTTTTTAACATTGCTTTCAGTTAGTTGTTGTTGACTTTTTAATAACATTCAACTCTAAACATTTAAAATAGCTAATAGTAAAATAAAAAATGTGATATAAAATAAAAAATGTGATATAATAAAAGTAAGTAAGCCGCTGTAGTGTAGCGGTAAGCAGTGCGCGCTTACACTCCGTAGGGCCTGGGTTCAATCTCTGGTCAATGCAACATCGCAAAAATATAGAAAAACGGTTTTTTCTTAACAGCGGTCACCCCTCGACAGTCAATGGCAAACCTCCGGGTGTATTTCTGCCATAAAAAACAACTTCTCATAAAAATACAATCGCCGTTCGGAGTCAGCGTAAAACTGTAGGTCCCTCCCCTTTGTGTGACAACACCAAGGCGCACGCCATAAGTTGGAGGAGAAGCTCGGCCAAGCACTAACATATATGTAAGCGCCAATCCATTATTACTATTAAATATATAAATAAAATAAAATAAATAACAAAAATAAAAATTTTTTCGCAACCGCTCCAACCGAGGATCGAACCTGGCAGCTATAGGCTTGTAGCACGCAACTCTCACCACTCGGCTAGCGCGGACGCTAAACTCGCCTGCTTTGTTTGCTTATTTGTATAAAAGACAACAGCTCGCGGTTTTTACCAGCGTTTTCATTCAAAATTCCCCTGATCCGAGTTAATTCCCAAAAATCTCGTGCATTTGTTCGGCTGCTTATGCACATTTTAAAGAGGAGCATGCATGAGTTAAAGCAAATAAAGGCTGTTTATGCAACTAAGCGAGCCCGTTTGTCAACCGTATAAGAGTCTTTTTTACTAATTTATTTTCAGGTAAAATTATTTTTTATTTAGTTAGAGATAGGGCTCATTTTGAAAGCAACATTGTAAGCTATTGAACGTGCTATTGACTCATAGTTAAAATTTATATTCTTTTTAACTCAAATCCTTTTTCTTCTTCTTATTTGGCGCTGTAACCCCCTAAGCGATTTTGGCCGAGTTCAACAAAGTGCGTCAGTCGTTTCTCTTTTGTGCAAACTGACGCCAATTGGAAATGCCAAGTCTTGGTCTTTCCATCGCAGTGGGGGCCTCCCTCTTCCTCTGCTACCACCAGCGGGTTCCGAGTTGAATACATTCAGAGCTGGAGGTTCGGTGCCCAATCGCACAACATGGCCAAGCCAGCCGGGCCGCTGTATTACTCAAATAGGCTCAGAAAATAAAAATTACGTAGAAAAATATTAAAACGCGAAAACTATATTATTTAAAAAAGGAACGAGGCCAAAAGAAGCGAAACAAAAAGCTAAAAGAAGAAGATTTTCTGATTANCCAAGGCGCACGCCATAAGTTGGAGGAGAAGCTCGGCCAAGCACTAACATATATGTAAGCGCCAATCCATTATTACTATTAAATATATAAATAAAATAAAATAAATAACAAAAATAAAAATTTTTTCGCAACCGCTCCAACCGAGGATCGAACCTGGCAGCTATAGGCTTGTAGCACGCAACTCTCACCACTCGGCTAGCGCGGACGCTAAACTCGCCTGCTTTGTTTGCTTATTTGTATAAAAGACAACAGCTCGCGGTTTTTACCAGCGTTTTCATTCAAAATTCCCCTGATCCGAGTTAATTCCCAAAAATCTCGTGCATTTGTTCGGCTGCTTATGCACATTTTAAAGAGGAGCATGCATGAGTTAAAGCAAATAAAGGCTGTTTATGCAACTAAGCGAGCCCGTTTGTCAACCGTATAAGAGTCTTTTTTACTAATTTATTTTCAGGTAAAATTATTTTTTATTTAGTTAGAGATAGGGCTCATTTTGAAAGCAACATTGTAAGCTATTGAACGTGCTATTGACTCATAGTTAAAATTTATATTCTTTTTAACTCAAATCCTTTTTCTTCTTCTTATTTGGCGCTGTAACCCCCTAAGCGATTTTGGCCGAGTTCAACAAAGTGCGTCAGTCGTTTCTCTTTTGTGCAAACTGACGCCAATTGGAAATGCCAAGTCTTGGTCTTTCCATCGCAGTGGGGGCCTCCCTCTTCCTCTGCTACCACCAGCGGGTTCCGAGTTGAATACATTCAGAGCTGGAGGTTCGGTGCCCAATCGCACAACATGGCCAAGCCAGCCGGGCCGCTGTATTACTCAAATAGGCTCAGAAAATAAAAATTACGTAGAAAAATATTAAAACGCGAAAACTATATTATTTAAAAAAGGAACGAGGCCAAAAGAAGCGAAACAAAAAGCTAAAAGAAGAAGATTTTCTGATTAGATAATCAATATCTATTGGAATTATTTCAAGTATTTTTCTAGTACTATTATTATCCTTCAAAATGCACTATCGAATGGTGCTATAAAATTTTTCCTTCAAGAGTTACGTCTACTTTAACCGTCTTGTCCTCGAATCTAACATCGCCAAACCAAGCATAGGAAAACTCGTAAAGCAACTCTCTAAGGCGCATTTTGAATGGTAAGAATAGTACTAAATGTCATAGAGCAAACAAAAGTGGCCATTAAAGCCCTTTCTCGTGTACTTTACCCCGGAAAACCTCAATATCTTGGCACAGTTGTAAGCTCCAGTTCGAGTTCTAAGCAGAAAATTACTTCTGAAACGACTTACAGCTGCACAGCAACAGAAGTCTGTATTCATAATTATTATGTTCTTAATGTAGGCCTATAAAGAAGGAGCAATTACATTGTAAAAAAAAAAATAATAACAAGTTGTGGCCCGGGGGGATTCACCCCTTTCCCCCTTCCCTCTCGACGGGCCTGCGTATATATAGCATACCTATATAATTTATGTACAGTGACCAGCAAAACTGTAACATGGTGTAACACTTTTTATTCCAGCCACCGCTAAATTTCCAAGTTCTAACGACTTTCATCCTTTTGTTGTATATTCTTGTTGGTACATCCCTACTCCCTCTCTCATAACGATTTGAAGTCAATACAACAACAATAAAAAAAAACCAGCAGACAAAAATGTAAATTAAGGCAGATGTTACAGTTTTGCACTCACTCTCAGTTTTGCATTTGACAGTTATCTCTTACTTAGGTGGAAGTCAGATAACTTTTTTCTATATTGTAATTTAAGAAGTGATCACCAGTAAATAACATAGTTAATCAGGAACCATAAATGTAAATAATAGATTAACTGCGGCAGGGCGGGACCTCACGAAAAGTGGCAAAAAATTTTGGAATTTGCTACTTGAAAATGTTAAGACTGAGAAAAAATATAGCCTAAAGTGTTCCCATGGACAAAGGATGTCTGTCAAAAAATATTACGGTACGATATCTTGTGAACTTAGCAGCAAGTAGCGATGCAGCCACTATTACAGAAGCGTAGTATCTGTTCATATTTCAACAAAATTTGCCAGATGTAGTCGAAAAAATGACAGTTTCTGCTGAAAAATCACTCAAAACACACTGCATATGTTCGCAAAGCCTGGATACAAAAGCAAAAATTTGCTAATTTGAAATGACCTGCACAATCCGCGGACATGAATCTCATCGAGAATTTCCGAAATCAACTAAAAGCACAGCTTAATAAGTATCAAAGTCCGTAAGATCGAGTACATGAGCTGTGAAAGCAAACTAAAGATATACCTCCAGAATTTTTACAAAGATACAAATAAGGTATGCCAAATCGCATCCAGGAACTGAAACAAGCAAAAGAGTAATGAACATTGTGTTAGTAGTTCTTTTTTCGTGAAAATTGTTAAAAAGTTCTTAAAAATATATGAGTGCAAAACTGTAACATCTGCCTTAATTTACATTTTTGTCTGCTGGTTTTTTATTGTTGTTGTATAGACTTCAAATCATCATGAGAGAGGGAGTAAGGATGTACCAACAAGAATATACAACAAAAGTATGAAAGTCGTTAGAACTTGGAAAGATAGCGATGGNCTTTCTCGTGTACTTTACCCCGGAAAACCTCAATATCTTGGCACAGTTGTAAGCTCCAGTTCGAGTTCTAAGCAGAAAATTACTTCTGAAACGACTTACAGCTGCACAGCAACAGAAGTCTGTATTCATAATTATTATGTTCTTAATGTAGGCCTATAAAGAAGGAGCAATTACATTGTAAAAAAAAAAATAATAACAAGTTGTGGCCCGGGGGGATTCACCCCTTTCCCCCTTCCCTCTCGACGGGCCTGCGTATATATAGCATACCTATATAATTTATGTACAGTGACCAGCAAAACTGTAACATGGTGTAACACTTTTTATTCCAGCCACCGCTAAATTTCCAAGTTCTAACGACTTTCATCCTTTTGTTGTATATTCTTGTTGGTACATCCCTACTCCCTCTCTCATAACGATTTGAAGTCAATACAACAACAATAAAAAAAAACCAGCAGACAAAAATGTAAATTAAGGCAGATGTTACAGTTTTGCACTCACTCTCAGTTTTGCATTTGACAGTTATCTCTTACTTAGGTGGAAGTCAGATAACTTTTTTCTATATTGTAATTTAAGAAGTGATCACCAGTAAATAACATAGTTAATCAGGAACCATAAATGTAAATAATAGATTAACTGCGGCAGGGCGGGACCTCACGAAAAGTGGCAAAAAATTTTGGAATTTGCTACTTGAAAATGTTAAGACTGAGAAAAAATATAGCCTAAAGTGTTCCCATGGACAAAGGATGTCTGTCAAAAAATATTACGGTACGATATCTTGTGAACTTAGCAGCAAGTAGCGATGCAGCCACTATTACAGAAGCGTAGTATCTGTTCATATTTCAACAAAATTTGCCAGATGTAGTCGAAAAAATGACAGTTTCTGCTGAAAAATCACTCAAAACACACTGCATATGTTCGCAAAGCCTGGATACAAAAGCAAAAATTTGCTAATTTGAAATGACCTGCACAATCCGCGGACATGAATCTCATCGAGAATTTCCGAAATCAACTAAAAGCACAGCTTAATAAGTATCAAAGTCCGTAAGATCGAGTACATGAGCTGTGAAAGCAAACTAAAGATATACCTCCAGAATTTTTACAAAGATACAAATAAGGTATGCCAAATCGCATCCAGGAACTGAAACAAGCAAAAGAGTAATGAACATTGTGTTAGTAGTTCTTTTTTCGTGAAAATTGTTAAAAAGTTCTTAAAAATATATGAGTGCAAAACTGTAACATCTGCCTTAATTTACATTTTTGTCTGCTGGTTTTTTATTGTTGTTGTATAGACTTCAAATCATCATGAGAGAGGGAGTAAGGATGTACCAACAAGAATATACAACAAAAGTATGAAAGTCGTTAGAACTTGGAAAGATAGCGATGGCTGAAGTAAAAAGTGTTACACCATGTTACAGTTTTGCCCGTCACTGTACATACTTGCCCTTGACAGGTATGGATAGGTATGTTCTCGTGACATATGATGGTAAGAGTTTCCTAAACAGAAACGAGGAAACAGGAACAGTCGTGCGAAAACCCGGGTCAATATCTGCTGGTTTAAGTGTACTGCTTTGCCTTTTCCTTGGCTATATACATACTTTCAAATTATAATTCACGTGAATTATATATCCACTGAGAAACCCCGGTTGGCATCAAACTTTTCTATTTTTAAATAACTATGCGCGCACCGAACCTTCACTGTTGGAAACTATATCAAGCTGGTTGCTTTTGGATGTAATTCATTGATTGATAACTTTTGAATTATAGGTGTTTAAATTAAAAAAAATAGTGAAAACAAATGAATTTTTTTATGTAATTTTTAAGCGGGGCAAAATTAATTATGTCATAACTTTTGAAGCACACCATATTCTGATTTGAAATTTAATGGGCATTTAGCACTTATGTGTATACTTTATATATAGTAGATAAGAAAAGTGTGCATTAAAAAATAACGAAATGGCAAGTAACTCAAAGTCTGTAACTCCACATTGCACAATTTTCTAAATTTTCGGTTTATAGCGTATAGTTTGTGAAGCATTTAATTTTAAGAACTTTTTAAGTATGTATTGTATTCTACAAACAATTGCGAATAATTTGATACAAGCAAGAGCTGTGCTTTCAGAATAAACCAACTTTTAAAGATAAAATATTCTGCAATCTTGAGCGTAATTTTTATTCCAAAAATATCTTAATTGAAGGCACATTTGGAAAATAAGTCGAAACGATCTAAATATTTGTATAACTACTAGTCCTTATATAGTTGCATATACCTGTAAAATGCTTCAAAAGAATGTTCTCTAGAAGTGTGTAAAAACCTCGATTTAGCATTTTTAATAATGCTCCTTCTTGTAGTCAGAATATTTCGAGCGTGGTATCAAATCAAATTTTTTCGACAGAGGTTCTGATAGTTGGTCTTACTTAATTGCAGCCTTTTAAGTTCAATGGTGTCCCCAGTTTTGCCCGATTGTCTCCACTTTTGGAGATAGCGGTACTTGAAACTTTGCTTAAATTTGAACTATTTTATAAAAAAAAAACTCCCTCAGTTTTGAANATGAACATTGTGTTAGTAGTTCTTTTTTCGTGAAAATTGTTAAAAAGTTCTTAAAAATATATGAGTGCAAAACTGTAACATCTGCCTTAATTTACATTTTTGTCTGCTGGTTTTTTATTGTTGTTGTATAGACTTCAAATCATCATGAGAGAGGGAGTAAGGATGTACCAACAAGAATATACAACAAAAGTATGAAAGTCGTTAGAACTTGGAAAGATAGCGATGGCTGAAGTAAAAAGTGTTACACCATGTTACAGTTTTGCCCGTCACTGTACATACTTGCCCTTGACAGGTATGGATAGGTATGTTCTCGTGACATATGATGGTAAGAGTTTCCTAAACAGAAACGAGGAAACAGGAACAGTCGTGCGAAAACCCGGGTCAATATCTGCTGGTTTAAGTGTACTGCTTTGCCTTTTCCTTGGCTATATACATACTTTCAAATTATAATTCACGTGAATTATATATCCACTGAGAAACCCCGGTTGGCATCAAACTTTTCTATTTTTAAATAACTATGCGCGCACCGAACCTTCACTGTTGGAAACTATATCAAGCTGGTTGCTTTTGGATGTAATTCATTGATTGATAACTTTTGAATTATAGGTGTTTAAATTAAAAAAAATAGTGAAAACAAATGAATTTTTTTATGTAATTTTTAAGCGGGGCAAAATTAATTATGTCATAACTTTTGAAGCACACCATATTCTGATTTGAAATTTAATGGGCATTTAGCACTTATGTGTATACTTTATATATAGTAGATAAGAAAAGTGTGCATTAAAAAATAACGAAATGGCAAGTAACTCAAAGTCTGTAACTCCACATTGCACAATTTTCTAAATTTTCGGTTTATAGCGTATAGTTTGTGAAGCATTTAATTTTAAGAACTTTTTAAGTATGTATTGTATTCTACAAACAATTGCGAATAATTTGATACAAGCAAGAGCTGTGCTTTCAGAATAAACCAACTTTTAAAGATAAAATATTCTGCAATCTTGAGCGTAATTTTTATTCCAAAAATATCTTAATTGAAGGCACATTTGGAAAATAAGTCGAAACGATCTAAATATTTGTATAACTACTAGTCCTTATATAGTTGCATATACCTGTAAAATGCTTCAAAAGAATGTTCTCTAGAAGTGTGTAAAAACCTCGATTTAGCATTTTTAATAATGCTCCTTCTTGTAGTCAGAATATTTCGAGCGTGGTATCAAATCAAATTTTTTCGACAGAGGTTCTGATAGTTGGTCTTACTTAATTGCAGCCTTTTAAGTTCAATGGTGTCCCCAGTTTTGCCCGATTGTCTCCACTTTTGGAGATAGCGGTACTTGAAACTTTGCTTAAATTTGAACTATTTTATAAAAAAAAAACTCCCTCAGTTTTGAAGATATTTTACTAAGATTTTGCACACGCTTGTATTTTAATATTTCCTTCACTATCTCATAAAATCATCGAAATCGGTTCACTCTAAAATATAGCACCCATACAACTGATTGTCCAGAGACGTTGTTTTGCTATATAACTCCTCCAATTAAGCAGGTAAAAAATTAGTATAGGTTCACTTTAGCATGTAGCAAGCATACAATTTATTATTCAGATATGAAGTTAGAGTTATAGCGCAAAAACACATATCTGAGTAATCAGTTGTATTGGAGCTATACGTTAAAGTGCACCGATTTCGATAATTTTAAGGAATAATTAAGGTAATATTAAAAAACCGTTATGTGCAAAATTTTAGTAAAATAACTTAAAAACTGAGGGAGTTATTTGTAAAATAGTTATAATTTATTCAAATACCGTTATCTCAAAAACCGGAGCCAATCTGGCAAAACGGGGGATGCCATTGAATTTAGAACGTCCTAATTAAGTGAGTTCAACTTTCAAAATCGTTGCTCAAAATGTACAAGTCGAACAACGTAATTTCAACCCAGCTAATTCTTTTGTTTTCTATTTCATGTTTATTCCGCTTCTAACTTTTGAAGCACTTGATGAAAATGAATTACACTCATATTAATCGATTTATTAAGAGAATACGAATAAAATGATATACAAAACATAGGCGTGGTCACAAATTTAAGAATTTTTTTTTTTTTGAGAGTGTACCTATCTGGCGCTCTTCGTATGTGAAACACACATGATACCATCTTGGAAGAAACATTTCAGTTTGTGGGAGTAAGTAAAGGTGATGTTGTTAGAGCCATATGGGGTATTAAATCTGAAGCTTTTGGTGATGATGGAATTTCCTTGAAATTTGTGAAATTAGTTCTTCCATTCATATTGGGCGTCGTTACCCACATCATTAGTCATTGCTTCACGACATCATACTTTCCTGCGCATTGGAAAAAAGCCATCAGACTACCAGTTGCAAAGAAGACTACGCCCATTAACCCTAGTGATTATAGGCCGATCAGCATATTACCAGCTTTAGCGAAAGTATGTGAGTCCTTGATGGCAGAGCAAATTTTATCATTCATCCAGAAAAATAAAGCTATCCCCACTGCAGTCCGGGTTTAGACCGAAACACAGCTGTATGCGGCAATGATGCAAATACTTGACGACATTAGAATACAATTTGACAACAATGACTTATCTCTCCTATGCCTATTAGACTTCTCAAAGGCTTTTGACATGGTTAATCATGATTTGTTATGTAAAAAATTAAAACACTTCTTTGGATTCTCGGATTGTGCAATAAAACTTATGATGAGTTACCTTGAAGGTCGGGTTCAAAAAGTAAGGGGAAAAATGCTTTCTCTAGTTTTAAAGCTACTTTGGCTGGTGTCCCGTAGGGGTCTGTCCTAGGTCCCCTTTTGTTCAGTCTATTCGTCAATGATGTGTTCTCAGTATGTAAGTATGTTAATATTCATGCGTATGCCGATGATATTCAAGTGTATTTGTCTAGTCGTGTTGGTCTTGTTGAGGATTTGTGTTTTAGAATAAATAGTGATTTGTCTGCTATATCGCAGTGGGCAAGCGGATAACTATCTATGCCTTAATGCGTCTAAGTCCTTTGTGTTGCCAATATGTAATCGCGTAGTGAATGTTGAAAATATACCAGATTTGTTTATTGGTAATACTGTGCTAATGTTTGTTAATAAGATCAAAAATTTAGGCTTTGTTATCAACTCTAAGTTGACCTGTTCAGACCATGTTAATAGTGTTGTCAGCAGTGTGTATTCTGTTTTGCGAAGGTTGAGAATATCCGCTTCATTTACGCCATTGGAAACTAGGCGAAAGTTAGCGCAACAGCTCTTCGTGCCGCTTATAACTTATTCAGAACTTGTCTACAGCAAATTTGATTCTACTTCCTCCCACAAAATTAATGTTCTCTTTAATAATGTTACTCGTTATGTGTATAGTCTAAAAAAGTTCGACCACATATCTCAGTGGAAAAATAAATTCTGGGGTCTAGCATGAATGATTATCTTTCTGCTAGGAACTGCATATTTATTTATAAGTTATTAGAATGGAAATCCCCAATGTATTTGTATGAGAAGCTAAATCCAACGAAATCAAACAGATGTCGCAATCTGATAATCCCGAAGTACAACTACTTGACATCGTTGAGGTTGTTTTTTATCAACGCTGTAAGACTTTGTAACATCAGTCCTGAATCCGTTAAATCTGGACTACAAGTTGATCATATATAGTTACTTTAAGTCTACATAGTTGGTGTGATTTTTATAGATCGTTTGCAGTTCTCTCATCTGTCCCTATTTTATTATATTCGTTGCTAATCTCTATATCTCATTTTCCTCTAAAAGCATACATATCTCGCTTATTCTTGTTAGTCTTAAGTATGCTTATTATAAATTTATTTTAAAAATATTATGTCACTAACTTAAGTTGATGTACTCTTAAAAGATTATTGTCCTACTTGTACAACCATTCTTTTCTTCAATAAACTAAACTAAACATGTGCACAGACAGCGCTCAGCATTCTTTAGGCGTGGCTTACAAGCATGAATATGTTCCGCCCTCAAACCAAATCGTGATAACCTCAACTAAGATTTGGTAACTATCACTAAACCATGTGTTGAAAGAAAGCTTATCTGCATTAGCAGAGCTTAATAACATCCTTTTATGAACCATACTTTAAGTTGAATGGAATTTGTAGACATATGCTTCGAAGAAATATTTATTAGTATTTACCAAACCCTTCAACTAAATGAACGATTTGGTACAACCTAGATGAATATTAGAAGCTTTAATATATTCTGTTATAATTACCAACCCATGGTAATAGTTCCCAATCCTTGGTAACAGTTCCCAAATATTGTCAAAATTTGGAAACTAACATTTTTAGTTGTCGAAACTAATCCTTTTTCTCAGTGTAGAGAAAAATCCTATTGGAATTTTACTACCATGTATCAATACTACACTCAGAAAAAGGTTTAGTTATAATTACCAAGATTTGGTTATAGTGACCTAGTGGCATAGTTGGATATGGCGGAAAAAATATCTAGTTCACGAAAGTCTGCAATTTACTTGAGACTTCTAGTTGGGACAAATGTATATTTGTTAATAATTACAAAACGACTATCTTGAGCGGACAATATTGTTAGTTGAATAAAATCATTGTTGAGCAAATATAAACAATGCTTTGGTTGATACAAGTTTTCAATTAATTTTGTGAACTTGCTGTAGACTTGAATCAGCTAACCGTTTATTATTGGAAAAAAGTTTCTGTTTGACACAAATAAAAATTTACTCGATGGTTGTTGTGTTTACTTTCTTCTTTTATTTGCATATATGTAGGACTGGACGTAGGGTGACTGACAGATGACAACTAGTTACACTGAACGAACACTAAACGAAACGCCAAGACCGAACGAGTAATTTGAAACGAGGACCGAACGGATTTCAAGTCGGACGGTGGTAAAAAGCAGACGCCATTGAGCGTAGAGTGCGTAAGAAGTTTAACTGTTTTAACTTTTAACCAATTTAATGTGATACATAAATTGTAAGCAATAAACAACTAATTATAACTACGAGTTGTTAATTTATTTTGATTGGAAACGGACAATTGAGTGAACGCACGTTTGAGTATGGAATTCCACAAAATTGGGGCTCGTCCGCGAATATCTACCCGTGTGTGAGCTGGAATTGGCAGAAATCACATGTTGTTAACCACCTAAGAAGCAAAGAACTTCCTATGCAGAATTGTGTCCATGCATAAGGAAAATAAATGAATCACCAACGCAAAATCCAAGCTTGGGATTATTTTGGGTACATCCAGCATAGTAAGTTTCCAATACCAGGTTGAAAGGCAGCGACGCGGCGTCCGACCAAGTAAGTAGCAGCAACCGAAATTGGTACAGCAGGGCAAAAGGCAACGCCAGAAAAGCAAACACAGTAGTCGAGAGTCATATCTACGTATCTAAAGAAAGAACAACAATTTTTTCAAACATCGTAACCGACAACATCAAATAGCAACGACGCGCAGTCTCATCTAAGCAGCAAGCAGCATCACGAAGCACGACGAAATAAGCAGCAACAGAAAACGCCGAAAACGCAAACACAGTACCCGAGAGTCATATACGTAAGAAAAGAAGCAACAACCCGACAACATCAAGTCTCGTCTAGTAAGCATAGCAAATTGGTAAGCAAAGCCAACAAACAGCATCGCAAAGTCCGACCAAATAAGCAGCCACAGAAAACGCCGAAAACGCAAACACAGTAGCCGATAATTCTCTAGAAGAAAAAAAACTCTTTCAAACTCATCGTAACTGACAACAGCAAGAAGCAGCAACGCAAATTACGAAAAGTAGGCAGCAAGCATTGAAATAATAACTGCAGGACAGCGGAGAACTGAGAGAGAAGAAAAATCATGAAAGTCTGCAGTAAAGCAAAGTAAGTAAATCTAACAAGAATCAGAATAGTGAAACGAAATGTACAAACAGTGGCAAAATACAAAAGAAGTTCAGGTTGAAAGAATATAAGAAAAGCATAGTTGCGAAGAACTTTGTTTGTTAAGCAAAATGTTGAAAGAAGTGTTAAAGAAGTTTACTGAAAAAGAAGTTCAATGTGTAAAAGAGTACAATAGAAATAAAAAATTATACGTATACATTAGACCGTTACTTAAAAATAAAATTTGGTTTGCCGGGCGGAAAAAGATGCCTTTTGGTCTAAAAATAAGCTGTGCAAAATTTTATTCGAATATAATAACTCTAAGTACTTGCGCGTTGCATTTGAAAATTTAGAAAACCATATGCATTCTGGGAAAAACAAAAATACACTACATTAACAAAATAGTTGAAAGTCGTGAATTTTATAGTCATTTGCTATGTAAAAGAACTCACACAATCTGAATATGAGGTCAGAAATAAAACAAGTAGAATAGGTTTTAAGAATTTGCGAAATTATCGTTGTTTTTTTCAAATTGAGAAAACAGCATTTTCAATTTTTTTCAAAAATATCCGGTTGTGATTACCACACCACAAAAAGATCTCCACCAGATTAAAGGTCTTTGAAATCCCTACGAACCTGCTATACAATGTTTTGCAATCAAATTATCAGTTTAAGAGTTATCTGCCAATTTATTAGTGAAATCGGACATAATTTTAAGTCGCACCGTTATTCTACTGTGAATTACACCTAAAAGCTGCAAACTTTTTGTTCTTATTTTTATGCTATGTTAAAGCTTATTTAATTTCAAAGTATATAGATCCAAATTTTTTGCAAATCGATTTGAAAATAGAAAAGTTATAGCAAATTTAGTAAATGACATTGGATTCAAGCAACGTATCGATACTGTACAGCACATTTGATTGTAAAATAAATTAAAATATCATTTCCAGTGGCATGTTATGCACATCGCAATTAGAAAAACAGCTGACAATAGGTTTGTTTCATTAAGCAATAGTTTTAAATATTTTTTAACAATTGTTACAAATTATCATGCTTTGGCTAGCAAAAAAGTTGATAAAATAAGATAAATTGAGATAGCAAAATAACATTTGATTTTTAGATAAGGTTTGGAAGTTTCTGCGGGATACATTTATACTTGTAAAACTGAAACAATGGTACTTATTGAATGCATTATGTATTTATATTATGATCATTCAGCCTCATTGCGTAAGTCGTAAATTAGGCTGAATTGTACGACTCGACAACATTAGCATTGTCTACTGTCGTGCCGAAATAAGTAAACGACGAAAATTGTCGAAAACTATGCAGTGCTGCCAAGTTCTTCCGTTTTAATACACTAGTCGAGTGGAAATTTTAGGCAATGACGCTAAATTTTCGATACGATTCGACTCTCGAAAAACGACTTGCATTCGGCACGACTCTCGCAATGAGGTTGCTTATTTTCAAGTAATACTACGCTCAAAAGAATATCTAATAACCGCATTTAAGCATTTGCTTTTTTAGGTGGTACTAGTAGTGATTTTCGAACATGCGGTACAACATCCCATGCGCCGTTTATGTCGAAAGCTATTTATTGCCTGAAGATATTTCTTTTTCGAGAACAGTTCAAACTGACGCCAAGAGAATTTAATAGTTTACGAGATATTTGCATTTTCCTCATTCTCCTTTATATGAAAGCTTGGTACCAATGCACAAATCCCATTAAGGCTCCAATGCAAGATTTAAAATTTTTACAAAATGCAATTGAGTACGCCCAAACTGATGCAGTGGTATCCAATGCGGTTTTGAAAAA
>NW_016157126.1:238710-258118 GCF_001687245.7 Rhagoletis zephyria | reverse complement strand
AAAAATATTTAAAACTATTGCTTAATGAAACAAACCTATTGTCAGCTGTTTTTCTAATTGCGATGTGCATAACATGCCACTGGAAATGATATTTTAATTTATTTTACAATCAAATGTGCTGTACAGTATCGATACGTTGCTTGAATCCAATGTCATTTACTAAATTTGCTATAACTTTTCTATTTTCAAATCGATTTGCAAAAAATTTGGATCTATATACTTTGAAATTAAATAAGCTTTAACATAGCATAAAAATAAGAACAAAAAGTTTGCAGCTTTTAGGTGTATTTCACAGTAGAATAACGATGCGACTTAAAATTGTGTCCGATTTCACTAATAAATTGGCAGATAACTCTTAAACTGATAATTTGATTGCAAAACATTGTATAGCAGGTTCGTAGGGATTTCAAAGACCTTTAATCTGGTGGAGATCTTTTTGTGGTGTGGTAATCACAACCGGATATTTTTGAAAAAATTGAAAATGCTGTTTTCTCAATTTGAAAAAAACGATAATTTCGCAAATTCTTAAAACCTATTCTACTTTTTTAATTTCTGACCTCATATTCAGATTGTGTGAGTTATTTTACATAGCAAATGACTATAAAATTCACGACTTTCAACTATTTTGTTAAAAAAAATTTTCCCAGAATGCATATGGTTTTCTAAATTTTCAAATGCAACGCGCAAGTATTTAGAGTTATTATATTCGAATAAAATTTTGCACAGCTTATTTTTAGACCAAAAGACATCTTTTTCCGCCCGGCAAACTGTATATTTAAAAAAATAGTTAAAATAACGAACGGTCTAGTATACATACATAAATAAGCATATTTTGAATACAGAAGTACTAAAAAAAAGCGAAAAAGAATTTGTCGAAAATTGGTAACCGAAAACAAAACAAAAAATTCTAATAAGAAACAATCGAGTAAATACTAATAAGAAACAGAAGAGCAATAAGAATTTAAGAAAAGTAAACACAATTTCTAAAGTTAAGAGAAGTTTATTAACATCAAATTTAACATTTGAGGAGCACTTCAAAGAAGATAATTTAAAGTTGCATGAGTATATGTACCAACTTATTTGCTCGTAGTATATATTTACGCTTATTAAATAATATTCTTATTTTTAAATTGATCAATATTACTTTTCTGTAAGCAGTTTTTGCAGTAGGGTTTTAGTTTTAAAATGGATATTGACGCATTAATGACTTTGACAGTAAGCGGCCTGAAGGATAAATTAAGGGAGTTGGGGATTTCGACTACGGGATAAAAGCGAGACCTTCAGGATAGTCTAATCCAGCACTATGGCTTGTCGCGAAATGAGCCTAATGAAGTGGAGTTAAATCAGTCAGTTTATGAAGATGTGCCCGAAAGCAACCAGTTACAAACTACCCAGTCCTTCGTGCGACATCAGTTTACTCTTAAAGATTTAGGAGATTGTGTAACTTATTTTACTGGAGAAGGTTATTTAGACATTCGATTCTGGGTTAGCGTATTCGAATTAAATGCGGACATAGTAAAGGGGAATGAATTACAGCGATTTGTGTACGGTAAGCAGCTGCTACGCGGAGCAGCCAGGCTTTTTGTTAGGAGCCAAACTAATATTGGTAATTGGGAGATGTTAAAAAATGCGTTAATTAGTGAGTTCGGTTCCAGGCTGTGTTCGTCAGATGTTAACAAGGTGTTAAAAAATCGACAAAAGCTCGCCAGTGAAACTTTTCTCGAATATCTATACAGCCTCATGGAGATAGGCAAGCCAATAAGTTTAGATGAGGCAAGCATCATAGATTATTTTATTGAGGGAATCCCAGATTCCAAATTCAATAAGACAGTTTTATATCAGGCGAAAAGTATAGAGGCTTTAAAGGAGCAAGTTAAAGTATATGAAAAAATATGCAAATCGAATGTTGTTTCAGGCAGAAGCGGGGCAAACGAAGTTGCGAAGGATAATAACGGGTCATATGTAAAGCCAAAGGAAGAATCTGTCAAACGATGTTTCAAATGTGGGGATAAGTCTCACTTAGCAGCAATGTCCTAAAAAACAATTTAAATGCTTTAAGTGTAACGAAATGAGTCACCGTTCATTCGAATGTAAGGGAAAGGGATCCAAGGGAACGAAGAAAGAAGCGAGTACCTTCAATACGTTGGGGAATGACGTTTTCCAACCATGTATTAACAATGTTAGGGAGGAGCTGCATTTTAAGACAGTGCGCATATATGATTTTAAATTCGAAGCACTGACTGATTCGGGGTGTTCTCTGAACTTAATACGCTCCGATACGCTGTTACTGAGTGGGTGCGAAGCTAAGCTAAGCTAAGTATTGACAGAAGGAAGCTTTATAGCGCCTGCGCGAATTTCATTGAGACAATCGGGAGTTTAAACACATTGATGCATGTAGATGGGTTATCATTAAATATCACATTTCATATAGTTAGAGAACAAGATATACAATTTGCGGGAATTATAGGAAAAGATATTTTGAAGGAAGTGGACATTATTTTGACAGAAGAGGAGGTTGTATTTTGGGAAAAAGCTTTGGCAACCAACCCAGTAGGTAATGATAGTCAAACAAGGGAGGTTGAATCTAGGAATTATGTTAACGAAGTGAAGATACAAGAACCGGAAGTAGACAAAACAAAGGGTGGATTAAAGAGTTTGATATTCTGAACCTCAGCGAGATTAACAAAAGGGACACACTGAGCCTGGAACACTTAGATAAAGGCATGGCTAGGGAAGTAGAAAATTTAGTTAAAGGGTACTCACCTGCAAGAAATTGTGAATCCTCTGTGAAAATGGAACTCATACTTTCAGATGAGGTACCTGTTTACCAACGACCGCGGCGAATGCCCTTTGAAGAGCGCCCTATGCTTCGCCCGTTGTGGTCGTTCCTAAAAAGATGGGGGTAAAAGATTATGCTGCGACTATAGGCGACTGAATCGGAAAATTGTAAGAGACAATTTTCCAATGGTCATTATGGACGACGTTTTAGACAGACTTCAAAGTGGTCGGGTTTTCACGACTCTGAATTTATCAAATGGGGTTTTCCACGTCCCAGTAGAACCACAATCAAGAAAGTATACAGCGTTTGTAACTAGCAATGGACAATATGAATTTTGTGTCGTACCGTTCGGGATATCAAATTCCCCTGCAGTTTTCTGTAGATATATTAACGCTGTGTTTCGGACATTAATCCATAAAGGAACAGTTATAACATACATGGACGATTTAATAATTCCTTCAAAAGACGAAGCGGAGGGTATAAAAAAGTTGAAAGAGGTTTTACAGCTAAGCGCACGGTTTAAAAATTAAGTGGAAAAAATGTAAATTTCTTAAACGGAAAGTCGAGTTTTTAGGATACATAATAGCAAATGGTACTGTACAAATATCAGAAGAAAAGACTGCCGCTGTGAAAATTTTTCCGTTACCGTCAGACAAAAAAAGTTTACAGATATTCCTCGGGTTAACGTCGTATATTAGACGCTTTATAGCAAACTTTGCTTTGGTAGCTAGACCTTTATATAACTTGTTGAGAAAAAGAGACGGTTTTCAAACTAGGTGATGAAGAAATAGCAGCCTTTCAGCCCATTTAGAGAAAGCGCCAGTGTTAAGATTATTTTCCCAACACGACGTTACTGAAGTACATACTGATGCTAGTAAGTACGGATACGGAGCCATATTATTGCAAAAAGATCCCGATGATCAACAACTACCCGTACCCAGCGTACGAATTGGAGGTACTTGCAATCATTGAGGCCTTAAATAAGTGGAGGATTTACTTACTAGGCATACCCTTTAAGATTGTAACAGACTGCAACGCCTTTACAATGACCTCAAGAGGGACGATGTTCCAGACTTCAATTACGAAATCGAACATCGGGTGGGAACAAGAATGTCACATGTCGGCGCGTTGAGTAGGGTGTACTGTTTAATGCTAGAAGACTCACTAAAGTACAGGCTTAAACAAGCACAGACGCAGGATGAATGGACGAAGGCAATTCGTAAAATATTAGAGAAAGACGAATTTGAAGACTTTTTTATTAAATACGACATTCTTTTCTTTATTCTTTATTTTATGGAAGAAGAAATCATAAAAATGGCACACAGGCAGGGTAATTTCTCGACAAAGAAAACTCAAGACTTGTTAGAAAAATCTTTTTATATCCCACAAATCAACGCCAAAGCCAGCCAGATAGTCCGAAGCTGTATCGAATGTATCGTTAGTGAGGCAAAATCTGGCAAGAAGGAAGGATTCCTTAATTCTATAAATAAGGAAGATAAACCTTTAGGTACTTATCATATCGACCATGTAGGACCGTTAGAGATGACCAGTAAGTCGTACAATTACATTATAGTGGTGGTTGATGCTTTTAGTAAATTTGTTTGGTTATACCCTTCAAAGAATACAGGTGCAGAAGCTGTAGTGGAAAGACTCAAAAAGCAAGCAACAGTATTTGGTAATCCTAAACGCGTAATTACTGACAGGGTGCAGCATTTACGTCTAATCTATTTAGAGAGTATTGTCAGTGTGAAGGTATTCAACATTTGTTCATTACGACAGGAGTTCCTAGGGGAAATGGGCAAGTCGAAAGAATGCACAAGATAGTAATTCCGATGTTGTCGAAATTGTGTGCAGAAACGCCCGCTAGTTGGTATAAACATATAGATCGTGTACAGCAGTTTATTAACAACACACCACCGAGAAGTACAAAACATGCTCCTTTTAAGGTACTTACAGGACTCGAAATGCGTATGGCCAACATGCCAGAGCTACAAGAGTTATTAGAGGAGGCCGCTGTCGAGGAATTAGAAGAATATCGTGACGAAGTGAGGAAGCAAGCCAAAGAAAATATTTCTCAAATCCAGGAAGAAAATCGTAGGTCGTACAACCTACGTCGTAAAAGGAAACAAACTAGAAAGTAAATGAATTGGTTGCGATAAAAAGGACACAGTTCGGCAGCGGGTTAAAACTGAAACCAAAGTTTTTAGGGACATACAAGATCGTTAAGGAACTTAAGAAAGGACGACATGAAGTCGAGAAGGTAGGGGATCACGAGGGACCGGGTAAGACGTCAACTGTTGCAGAATATATGAAAAGGTGGGCCAGCTCATTCGAGGGCGAATGAAATCAGGACGGCCGAATGTAGGACTGGATGTAGGGTGACTGACAGATGACAACTAGTTAAACTGAACGAACACTAAACGAACGAGTAATTTGAAACGAGGACCGAACGGACTTCAAGTCGGACGGTGGTAAAAAGCAGACGCCATTGAGCGTAGAGTACGTAAGAAGTTTAACTGTTTTAACTTTTAACTAATTTAATGTAATACATAAATTGTAAGCAATAAACAACTAATTATAACTACGAGTTATTAATTTATTTTGATTGAATGCGGACAATTGAGTGAACGTACGTTTGGGTAAGGAATTCCATATAAATTAAGCATGAAAAATACATACATATTTACATAAATAGTTACTAGTGTAAATAATACATATGTATATGGTGGTAAGAATTTCCAAAAAAGAAACGATGAAACAGGAACAGTCGCGCGAAAACCTAGGTCAATATCTGCGGGAAGTGCTGATTTCAGTATACTGCTTTGCTTTTTCCTTGGCTAAATAGATACTTTCAAATTATAATTTATATAACTACAGTTCACATGAATTACACAGGTCATGCTCATAAGATCAGAGTAGTGGTTACCGATAGATTTTGGGTCGCTGAATCCAAATCGGAGCTTAGAATTGCTCAATCTCATCAGGTTTTTTAAATATCCAAACCTAAAAGTGCGAAAAATGCGATTTTTGCCTATATTTGAGGTTATGTAGCGACTCGAGATTTCGTTTTTTCAAAAAACTGTATATACTGTGTATACCTTAAAGTATAGGTCTTACTCTTTCAAATGCCGTTGAGTTTGCTCAAATATCTTTTTTTTTCGCTAAGATACGCAATTTTAAAGTTTTGAAGTTGTATGAATTACGCAGCTTTTTTTTAGGTCTTTGGACTGTATTTTTTAAGCTTACACTTTTGTAGTTGATATTTTTGTTTCAAAATTTGTACTCGGGAGTTTTTTGGGTTGCTGAAAACGAATATGGAATCAAAAAATAAAAATTTTACTTCCAAAATGGCGAGTTCAGATGGTGGACCAAAATTAGTCCATCAAGCTGAACATCTTTGTACTCGATATTTTTACTTAAAAATTTGTACTCGGGGGTTTTTTGGGTTGCTGAAAACGAATACGAAATAAAAATTGTACTTCCAAAATGGCGGATTAAAGATGGAAGATGAAAATTAATACTTCAAGCTGAGCATGTTTCGTGAAAAGTACATTTTTCTTTATCGATTTCATGACAATCAGATTTCAGTTTCACTATTGAACGGTTAAACCGATCGATCTTTAATTTACAACCTACAAGTTAGTATAAGTCAACTCTTGAAATTAGAACCTCATAGCCGATCCTCCAATTTCAAACTGCAGTAAAAGTACTCGAGTAAAGTTGCCCTCCTCGGTGTAGTAAATCAAATTTTCAATCTCGGTGTATTTAAAATTTGATTTGTAATGTAGTCGTTTCTTTCATTATTCGATCTCAAAAATGTAGATTTTCATTTCTAACGTAAATGTTTCTTAAATACTTCACGACTATCTTTGACTTAGTATTAACGTTACCAGCACATCACATCACATTTAATAAAAATTAGTTTTACATTATTTAAAAAGTATTTTTAAGTTATTATTTTTACTACGCAAACTAATATATATAGTAAATATTTTTCTTAGTGTAAAAAAATAAATTATTTTATTTACATTAAAATGTCTTCACGAAAATGTGTAAATGATCCAAACAAAATTTTGTTATGTCTGTGGGAATTTCACCCTTGAAAAACAACGTAGCATTATGTCACAGCCGATAAAAACGTTGTACTAGGAATATTTTAACAAAAATGTTTGTAACTTAAATAAAAATTGGATTCCTAAAATGATTTGTTGTAATTGCAGAATAGGTTTAACACAGTGGAAAAAGTAGAAAGTTAATGCCTTTTGGCACACCTACTGTATAGCGAGAGCCAAAAAATCATGTAAATGATTGCTATTTTTGTTTATGTAACGATGGTAAAAAAATTAGCACTTTCAATACTAAGGGTAAAAAAGCTTTAAAATATGCAAAAGTGTCATCGGTAACGATGCCAACACCTCATACACCTGAAAATCCTGTGCCTATTCCACAAAAGGAACAACCAAGCTCATCAAAAATTTTAAGTTCTCAACAGCGTTCTTTTGTTCCAAACGAGATGGAAGAAGAAGATGTAGAAAAAGAAACAAACGATAACGAATTTAAGGTTGTTTATGATGATAAAGAACTTCGCGCATCATTTGGTAAACCTGAAACGTTTAATCAGGCTCAGCTAAATGACTTGCATCGTAATAGTGATAATGATAAACGGACGTCAATGTTTTTATCGTCAGTGTTGCAAGAAAAAGGTATGCTTGGTCCAGGGGTCACTTTTACGTGGTATGAGCATCGCGAGAGGGAATTTTTACCATTTTTTTCAGAGAATGAGTCATTAGTCTTTTGTACTCATGTTCCAGGTTTATTGGCAGCATTAGGTCTTAAAATTTCCAAACCAGAAGATTGGAGACTATTCATAGATTCTTGCACACGCAGCCTAAAAGCAGTTCTTCTCCATAATGGAAATTTATATGCATCAGTTCCTATTGGATATTTAGAGAAAATCAATTACAAAGATCATAACTGAATGATATGTGGAGATTTTAAGATAATTTCTATTCTTCTAGGCCAGCAAAGTGGATACACTGAGTATCCATGTTTTCTCTGCAATTGGAACAGTAGAGCTGATGAACGACATTGGATAGAGAAGGTATGGCCCAGTAGAAATGAATTTACGCCTGGCTCCATGAACATTCTCTATATACCATTGGTTGATCCAAAGAAGATACTGCTACCTCCGCTGCATATTAAATTAGGACTTATGAAGCAATTTGTGAAGGCACTGGATCAAACTGGTCCATGCTTCCAATATTTAGCTACAAAGTTTCTAAAGCTGAGTGATGCAAAAATAAAAGCTGGTATTTTTATAGGACCGCAAATCAAATCGCTATGCAAAGATGATAAGTATAAGAAAATTATGTCTGATACAGAAAAAAATGCCTGGCTCGCGTTTGAGAAGGTGATAAGTGGATTTTTAGGTAACCAGAGAGATAAAAATTACGAAAAACTCGTAGATGATATGTTGCAACATTTTAAACGTTTAGGATGCCGCATGAGCCAAAAACTGCACTTTTTCAACAGCCATCTAGATTTTTTCCCAAAAGGAAAATTAGGAGACGTAAGTGATGAGCAGGGTGAAAGATTCCACCAGGACCTGAAAGAAATCGAAAGCAGATATCCAGGACGGTGGAACGAAGTAATAATTGCAGACTACTGCTGGATGCTGAAACGAGATGACCTGAAAACTGTACACAAGCGACAACCTTCTAAGCTAAGATTTTTACCCATGTAGACATTTATGAGAAGCTGTTCATGGCAGAAAAACACTCGGAGGTTTGCCATTGCCTGCCGAGGGACGACCGATGTTAAGAAAAGACCTTTTTTCTATATTTTTTTTCGATGTTGCTTTGACCAGGGTTTGAGCCCAGGTGCTGCGGAGTGGAAGCGCGCACTGCTTACCACTACACCACAGCGGCCGACAATAAAAATACCTGTAATTATGAAATTTAGAAACAAATTAAAAAAACACGAAAAAATACAAAAAAATACATACAATTTGAAAAAAAGGGGCCTGAGATCGATACCTTCGCGCGGTTGGCCCTGGGCAACGTTTATATAGCAGCTAAGAGCGATCAACATTGTTAAGTCCGTATATTAGGAGTAACTGAATTTCAGGTTTCTCAACTAAAACTTAGAGTCTGCAGATTTAGGATTTTTAATATAAAATTTGTAGTTTGATTAATAAAAAATTTGAGCGAAAATCTCTACACGCAACCGTTAGAATTAAAGAATTTACATAACGTATTTTTTTGGCTAATCACTTAAAAATGTTAAGTAAACTAATTTGAAATAGCTAAAAATTTAAATTTTGAAACAAAAATATCAAATACAAAAGTGTAAGCTTAAAGAAATACAGTAAAAAGACCTCAAAAAAAAGCTGCGAAATTCATACAACTTCAAAACTTTAAAATTGCGTATCTTAGCGAAAGCATTTGAAAGAGTAAGACCTATACTTTAAGGTAGTATATACAGTTTTTTTGAAAAAACGAAATGTCGAGTCGCTACATAACCTCAAATATAGGCAAAGATCGAATTTTTCGCAATTTTAGGTTAGGATATTTAAAAAAGATGATGAGATCGGGCAAAATTACACTCTCGAAAAATGACACTGAAGATGGCGCAACGCCGAAACCGGTTTGTCTCCAAACCAAATTTGACAAGGGATGACGGTAATTCGTTCCAAAATACATCATACACCCACCCTGTCGGAAACAACAACAATCAAAAAGGAGAGAACGAAAAATGACACTGAAGATGGCACAACGCCGAAACCGGTTTGTCTCGGAACTAAATATCTTTAGTTGTCGAAACTAGTCCTTTTTCTCAGTGTAACGATTAGGCGTAGTTTGGTTAAGGCCCAAATATGGTCTTTCTCTAAGTTTAAACAAACCACCATTGACCACCATTGTTTTCAAAATGGCGGAAATTTCACAACCCTTTGCGTCCAGAAAATCGAGTTTTACATGCCCTTCGACTTAATTTACATATTCACTTTCGTGCACTTAATGATGTGTAAAATTTTTCTCGCGGTAAACTAAGCCATAACGAGAATTGTGAACTTCTTGAAAATCCGTGGGCACCGGATGCTACTTTTAAATTTCCGCCTAAGCCCAATCATAATTTGAAATTTCAATTATCATGTTTTAAAATGTGTCAAAGGTAATATTCTACACTTCAATGCGTTGCTAATATTTAAATTACTGTTAGGGCCGTTTGCACCATGTCTAGGTAATTCTAACTCCCAGTTAAACATCTTTATCGACGTTATCGACACCCATCATATAACATGTGATCGATAAAGCAGTTAACGTGCTTAACTGAAGGATGTACCTCCAGTTAGCGTTAACTAGACATGGTGCAAACGGCCCTTAGTGGTATTCATCTAAACCGATAACTTTATCAAGCAAATATTCTTATACATTTTAAAGCTGTGTTACATTAACGCCCCACACTCTCTTTTCGTTTACACTTGCGACAAAGTTGCCATGGCTCTAGTTTATCAAGATTATTGAGTGAAATCGTTGGAGAAATGTACAAGAAATGTGTAAACGAGTTTCCGTACAAATTTTGACGGTTGATTTAAGGTTACATAATAATAAGTTTATACGGTTTATAATGTTTCTTACACTGAGAAAAAGGATTAGTTTTCACAATTAAAGATATTTAGTTCCCGAATTTTGACAATATTTGGGAACTGTTACCAACGATTGGGAACTATTACCATGGGTTGGTAATTATAACTAAATATATTAAAGCTTCTAATATTCATCTAGGTTGTCGTTAATTTAGTTGAAGGGTTTGGTAAATACTAATAAATATTTTTTTTCAGCATATTTCTACAAATTCCTTTCAACTTAACGTATGGTTCATAAAATGATGTCATTAAGCTCTGCAAATACAGATACGTTTTCTTTCAACACATGGTTCACTTGAGGCAACCACGATTTGGTTTGAGAGCTGAACATATTCATCCTTGTGAGCCACCCCTAAATAATGCTGAGCGCTCTCTGAGCAGATGGGTGTTTCACATACTAAGAACACCAGCTGAGCAACGCACACAGTCCCACTTATTGAATCGTTTGAATGCGCTAGTATGCCGACCATTGCATAAAAACGATTCAATGAATGAGACGGTGTGCGTGAAAATCATTGCTCCGCTACCGCTGTTCGTATATGGGTGAAACACGCGTGTGGTCAGAGCGCTCAGTAAGCTATGGCATGTCGATCACTGCGCTAGGTAGAGAAAGAAAAGTGCGTGCTATGACATGCCCAGACTTGTTTGTCTCAGTTTCAGTTTTGCCATCGCCGCGAGTTGTTTCGGTGTGCGCATAGTTAGCTAAAAATATAAAGTTTGATGCCAACCGGGGTTTCTCAGTGGATTTGAAAGTATCTATTTAGCCAAGGAAAAAGCAAAGCAGTATACTGAAACCGTACTTCCAGCAGATATTAACCTGGGTTTTCGCACGACTGTTCCTCTTTCATCCTTTCTTTTTAGGAAATTCTAACCACCATATACATATGTTTTATTTACACTAGTAACTATTTATGTAAATATGTATGTATTTTTTATGCTTAATAAACACAGTGAACACACCATAACTGCGACACTTAGAGATTACTACCAGAAACAAACTATAAGGCTTTGAAATTATTTTTTTTGTATTATATAACTTGGAAGTTTAGATTATTATTATTAACATGTTAAAATATTAGTTATTATATATTATATGCAAGTGATCGGTATTTTCATCGCACACGCGCCATCATGTTCTGCACGACTGCATCATCGACTTTACGCGATGCGCACAACTACTTTGTTTTGCACTCTTCAATATTTTTCACTGTTTCACCTGTTTTCTTCAAGATTCCTTTGACAATTGACCAATATTCCCCAATAGGACGTAGCTCTGGGCAATTGGGTGGATTGCAGTCGTGAGGTACAAAATTGATGTTGTTTGCATTATACCACGGCAATGTGTCTTTGGCATGGTGGCAGCTTGCCATGTCCGCCTAGAACAGTGGCCCACTACCTTATCTGTTGATAAATGATAGAAGTTTTCAGCTTACAACTTTCAGAGGCATCTTGACGACTTGCAGCAGTATAAAAATCTTGACCTGCAATATATTTTGAATTTTTAAAGCAGTAGGTTTCGTAGTCCATAACAATGCAGTTGCATTTTTTTAATTTAGAATTCATACAACTTCCGACTGCGGGATTTCGCTGTAACATTCTACTTTGCGCATCGGTCTGGCGCTGTTTGAGCTGTAGAACATCTTAATGAAGCTTTCCGCTTTACCATTTATACGAAAAACTGCGATCTCCGTACGGATTTTGCAACATAACGCGACAAAATCTTCGGATCTCGCGTAAACGCACTGAGGACCTTCCGAGCACTGTTTTTATCACTTTGACCATGCTAACCCCCGCTCCCTGGTTTTCTCGTAACTGTCAGGCCTTATTTGTACCGATTAAAACCCTGCAAACTGTCGAATAGTGCAAGCTTTAATTTTTAGCAATTTTACGTGTACTTAAGGCCGGATCATTTATAAACTCATGCAAAATGGTTTGTCTCGTTTCTAACTCGGTTGCCATTTTTAACTCAACTAGGAATCTAATTCAAATGAAATTTCTTCTACGTCCAACTAAGGTCATGGTCAGCTTATGGTATTTGAATTTCAAAATATTGAAATCTTTTTGGGTAAGTTATAAGCTTCCCAAAGTGTCGCAGTTTTGGGTTGTTCACCCTTTATATGCAAATAAAAGAAGAAAGTAAACACAGCAACCATCGAGTAAATTTTTATTTGTGTCAAACTGAAACTTTTTTACCTCGCTTTTATTAGCTTGGGATGTAACTATGTAATAATGATGCGCCTAAAAGATACAGCGATTTCCATTCTCAAGTTACGCTGCGAGTTTTTAGTTTTTTAAACTATAATTTTATTTCCAATAATAAACGGTTAGTTGATTCACGGCTACAGCAAGTTCACAAAATTAATTGAAAACTTGTATCAACCAAAGCATTGTTTATATTTGCTCTACAATGATTTTATTCAACTAACAATATAGTCCACTCCAGGTAGTCGTTTTGTAATTATTAACAAATATACATTTGTCCCAACTAGAAGTCTCAAGTAAATTGCAGACTTTCGTGAACTAGATATTTATTTCGCCATATCCAACTATGCCACTAGGTTACTATAACCAAATCTTGGTAATTATAACTAAACCTTTCTCTGAGTGTAACATTCACGGATTCGTGCAGATAGGCGCAAAACTTTCGGTGACACTTGCTTCCAGTGAACGCTCCTTCTTAAATAAATCATAAATCATAATTACGACGTAAAACTGGGGAACAAAGATTAAACGGCTTAGCTTTTCTTAACATCCACAGAGATATAGAAGTTACGAACAAGGAAATATTGAATTCAAGTTTTTCTTTTAAAGATGAAGTAGTAGAGAAATGTTATTTCTAATTGTTTCATGTATACATACAGTGGTCCACAAAATAATAGGGTGCGATATTTTGATTACTTTTGGCTATTTGTCTTTTGTTTATTTAATGTTTGATATTTTTCTATAAAAATTTAGCGTTTTATACAACAAACACCAAATAAACTCAGGTGTCAATCTTTTTACAAAAATCATAATAATTCTGGAAAGCTTCACCACAATTTCCAACTTTTTAATCAGAACCTTTAGAAAAGATTTTGGTACGAAGTTTTGTTACCCATTTAATTTTAGTCTGATGAAGTGGAAGTTTTAAGATTCTTAAAAGCCCTTTAATTTTTAGCAATTTTTTTTGCTGGCAGTGTCCTCTATGTACATAAAACAAAATTGGCGAACATACTTTGTATGGAAAAAACGTGAACCACTTTCAACAAAACAAATCTCATAAGTCAACGAGATCTTTTACCAACTTGAAACTTGCCCTTCGTTATACTAGAGTTCAATGGGCTACAAAACTTCATACCAAAGTTTTTATAAAGATTCTGATTAAAAAGTTTGAAATTTTGGTGAAAATAAGCAGTTCTTATATTTTTTGTGCAAAGTTTGAAATGTATATTTATAGGGTGTAAAACTTTACTTTTAGACTTTTATAAAAACATTAAATATACCCAAGACAAATAGCCAAAACTGGTTAAAATATCCTATTATTTTGTGAACTGTATGTAAGGACTCGAATTATTAAAAAAATTAAAGATGGCTCGATTACCGTTTGTATCCCTAGAGGGACTAAAGTCCAGCCAACCATTGGAAATAATCCATAGCGATGTGTGTGGCTCAATGCAAACTGAATCTTTAGGCAGGGTCAGATATTTCGTAACATAGTAGTGACGTAGAATATTCGTCAGCGAGAAGCGTCAAGTGGATGAATACTGCGAACACGGAGAATTAGAGAATGAGCGATAGATGGCAGAAGGTTCTAGAGTTGCCATGAGTGCGAACGCAGGTATATAAAGCCGCTGTTACAGTCAGTTGCGAATCAGCAAGCTGCATCAAGTTGTAAAGCAGAGATCGATTGTGTTATCAAGTTTCGTAAAGTGTTTTAATTGCCTTAACAAGAATTGTTAACTGTTGTTATTGCATAAACAAGTATTGTAAAGTGTTTGTTGTACAATAAAGTTAATTGTATTGTGATTTGGTCATCTTGAGTGTTTATTTAACATTCCAGCGATGCGAACCGAGAGGATTTTGCGAAATCCATCAAGTAGTCAAAGATTGGTACAGTTGGTGTCAGAAGTGGGATTGTTAAATAAATCCCAGAGGAAAAACTTCTAAAAATGGCAAAAATTCAAGACCTAATGATCGAGGAGCTCAAATAGGAGTTGGAAAAGCGTAATTTGGCCACCTCAGGAAGAAAAGTGGAATTGTTATCACGGTTGCGAGAGGCTATGGAAAAGGAAGGCATCGACGTGGACAAATACAACTTCCATCGTGAGGATGACGCCATCCACGAAGGACGAACAGAAGGAAGAGGCTGCTGGTTCATCGAAGGTATGCAGCAGACATCCACGAAGGTTGAAGAACAGGAAGAAGCTCTTTGTTGATCAAACTGCTAGTGGCTGCAATTGGCCGAAGGCCGCCTACGCAGAAAGAGTTCTGCGTCAAAAGTACTACGATGTCACAAGGTGTTTTATACAATTGACAAGGCAACACAAAAAGGAGAATTCTGCGTAGTAAGGGTTATAATCCCTAAAGCAGCCGAGGGCCGCCTATGCAGGAAGAGTTCTGCGTCAAAAATACTACGATGTCAGAAGGTATTTTGAACCCTGGGCAAGGCAGCACAAAAAGGAGAATTCTGCGTAGTAAGGGTTATAATCCCTAAGCGCGGCCGAAGTGTAATTGGATGTACGCTTGTCCCAGATGTCATCAGAGCTAGAAGCGCAGGAGTCGCGTATGTCATCACAGATACAGATGAGATTGTTGTTATGCCCAAACAAGTATTGTAAAGTGTTTTTTGTAAAACAAAGTTAATTCTACTGTAATTTGGTCATCTTGAGTGTTTATTTAACAATCCAGCGATACGAACCGAGAGGATTTTGGGAAATCCATCAAGTAGTCAAGGATATTCGTAACAATATTAGTGATTGGCTATGCCTTTTGTTGTATGTGCTCAAATCGCGTCACTTACGACAAATTCCCTATAGAGACCTGTACGCTTCTTGGGTCTACCGTAAGTTGAGCTTGACGACAACGACTGAGATACTAGCACTACTACTATGTTGTACATACGACAAATTCCCATACATATGTAATCTTTTTTTCATCATAAGACATTTGTCGTATGTATCGCAAAGCTTTGAACTTAAGACAATTCGAGGGTCCTCTGCTATGACAACACAATTAAAATTGGAAATTAAAGTAACTATATATTTTTTTTAATTTTATCTTGCACTGAGTCTCCAAGAAAATGAAGGAAATGAAAATGTTCAACAGATTGAATTTGAGCATTGTTTTTTGTTTTTATAAAAAAGAAAACGTATTTTCGTAACATATTTACAGTATAAAAGATGTACAGAATTTTTTATTAAATACATGTATATGTTTTTGTTATGTTTTTTCTTATAAGTAATCATTGTCTAATAAATATATCTGGGTTTTTCATCAAATTATACCATCGTCGTTGAAAAAGATACTTTAGTATTGTCGTATGTTCTATGGACAAAACAAAGTGGTGAGTAAACGCTACTTACACGTCCGTCACGCCAGCTGACCCACTTCTCGAAGAAAATTATAAAAATTACCTAGGACTTAGGTGACGAAACGCTAGCTGGCCCATCCACAAAATTTTGAGAGAATGAATTTACCTTCTAATGTTTTTATCAGGGTTTGTCGCTTACAGTTCCATACAATTTTTAAGCGCAGATACGTATGCGTGTTAAAAAAAACGCCTATTAATAAACATTAAACAAACAAAAGAACAATAGACAAAACTGGTCAAAATATCGCACTCTTATTAGTTTGGTGACAACTGTATGTAGTTGTTACCAGTTTTTCGTTTGCATTACGTACCAGGCCACAGGATGTTCCACATTCTGCCAGATCTGACTGATTACACATTGCGTCTGTTAATTTTTCATGTTGTATACTATTGGGACCAACTGCTTTTTATTTAGAAAACTTTGGCGACGAAAATTTAGAGTGGCGATTGTCAGAATCCCACTACAGAAATTTAAGCTATTAGCTTATTTTGTATGGAAAACATATCCAACATATTTATATTGGCTTATGAAAAGCTATATTGGCTTGTATATCGAACTAGAGGTATTGTCACTTCAGTATCAGACAACTTTCGGCTTCAGCCAATCAGAAAGAGCCAAAAGTTTGCACTTGACACCCCAACGTTAAACAAATTTATACACTTATAGGCTCCTCGCAGTGGTTAGGCGAGTAGCTGTCTATATACTCACTCGGCTAGGTAAGGGTCAAAACATAGTGGAGCGGCGAGCAAACCGAAGAGCTAGCATCGAGCAAAGCTTCAATATGTCAAAAATGTACGTATATGTACGCTTTGCTCTTCACTATGCGCTTTCCGTTTGAAACATATGCGTTTGAAATCGACGCTTTGCTCGATGATCTTTGCTCGCCTCTCCACTATTTTCTTAGCCTAAGACGGGTGAGCGACGAGCGAGCGCTCGGAGTGTACTTACAACACATGCGTTTTTGTGCATCAAAATTTTTATGTATGTTAATAGAATATGTACTAAAATATGTTAATATATGTATGTATATGTGCAGGGAACGGATTTTTAGGACCTAAAAACCTATAAAAAAGGCAAAACCTATAAAAAAGGCGAAATAAAATAGCGAATTAGGCAGAAAAAGGCACTAAAAAAGACAAAAACCGAAAAATAATCAAAAAATACATTTATTTTAGAAATGTTTATTTTACAAGTAAAAAGAGAAAGCTATTAACTAGTTTCATTATATGAAAAAATTTGTACTTCGAATCTTTGACTATTCTTCTTTCGAGCTTTTACCTCACAAAACCTTAATCTCTATAGTTGTAGTAACATTGAACCACAAGATGCATTTTAAAGTTTTCTGCCAGCATTTTCATTTGATTTTCGCGAATAAAATCCTTGAATGTACTACTACTTTAGTTGTATTAATTCCAAAATATTCGCAAAAATCTGTTTTGGGTCAACCAGCGTGGCTCACTGAAACCGAGTGTGCACCGAAATTAATTTTGGTGGCCCTAAAAAACACCTAAATTACACTTAATTCCTGAATAATATTTACCAGTGTTTGTGCGTGACCAGGGCTGCCAACTTGGCTCAAACCGTGCCATTTTTGGCCCTATTTTACTTCTAATGGCACTTAATTTTTCGATTTGGCACAAAGTGTCAAAACTGGCAGTTTTGAAAAATAGTAATATTTCAATACATTTTAGTGAAATCCTTTGCTTGTTCTCTTTTTTCTCAACTAAAATTTTCTAATTTCTATAGTGTATACAACTGGTTTATCTTATTTTGGCATTGGACTTGTGTTTTAGGAATGTGTTTTTAGTTTTAATGCTAAATGGGAAGATTTAAAAAGAATGGCACCTATTTTGGCACTTTTATTTTTCTAGTTGGCGCATTTTTATCCTCAATATGGCACTTCATAGCTAAGGATAGTTGGCAGCCCTGTGCGTGACGCCACGCTGGCTGACCCAAAATACATTTGTGCGAATATTTCGGAAACCGAGTGGCCCTAAAGAACACCTAATTCCTGAACAATATTTACCAGTGTTCGACGAAATTTAGTGGGTGGTTCAGCTAGCGTGACGTCACGCTGGCACTACGTCTCCTTCAGAAATTACATAAACATACGTTTTCTGAGGAGACAATATGTATGCCTATGAACAACAAGCCACAAATACATTTTTTCACCAAGGATTATATTTCACTTAGGTATACAGCAAAACTGCTACAAGCAGTACATTAATTGATGTAAACTATTTTCAGGACGTTTAAAGAGCATAGTTGTATTTTGTTTCTGCAGCACAAACGATTATAAATACTGTCCTCTTTACTTATTTTTCTCTGTAATGTCCATGTCTTAGCTTTCCCTGGTTCCATATATACACATTTGATGTTGCTCTTTTGCCTTTTTTAAGATACTTGTCTTTTTAGCCCTTTTTTACCTTTTAATTGTAAAGGGCAAGGAAAAAGCCCTTATTCCTGATAATATAAAGGTTTTAAACGTTCCATATATAAATTGGGCGTCACTTGTATCAATTTACGTCGAGTGCTGCCAGAAAACTTCAAAATGCATCTTGTGGTTCAATGTTACTACAACTATAGAGATTAAAGTTTTGTGAGTTAAAAGCTCGAAAAAAGAAAACAGTCAAAGATTCGAAGTACAAATTTTTCATATAATGAAACTAGTTAATATCTTTCTCTTTTTACTTGTAAAATAAACATTTCTAAAATAAATGTATTTTTTGATTATTTTTCGGTTTTTGTCTTTTTTAGTGCATTATTNAAAAGAAAACAGTCAAAGATTCGAAGTACAAATTTTTCATATAATGAAACTAGTTAATATCTTTCTCTTTTTACTTGTAAAATAAACATTTCTAAAATATATGTATTTTTTGATTATTTTTCGGTTTTTGTCTTTGTTAGTGCATTATTTTGCCTTTTTAGCGAATTCTAGTGCCTTTTTCTGCCTATTTCGCTATTTTATTTCGTTATTTTATTTTGCCTTTTTTATAGGTTTTAAGGTCCTAAAAATCCGATCCCTGCACATATATTAACATATTTTAGTACATATTCTATTGACATACATTCAAAAAATTTTATGCACAAAAACGCATGTGTTGTAAGTACACTCCGAGCGCTCGCTCGTCGCTCACCCGTCTTACCTAGCCGAGTGAGTATATAGACAGCTACTCGCCTAACCACTGCGAGCAGCGTTGCCATACATGGGCTTTTCCTACCAAAACTGGAAGTTTTTTTTTCATTTGGTAGGTTGGTAGGCTAGATTGATATTGGTAGGTCCCGCGACAATAATAGTTATTTACGAAAAAGAGGAAATATGTGTCTCCAAACATTTTAGCAACCTTGTGTACGCGAATGATTCGCCGGTGGAAATAACAGCACATAGCATCGAACGAGATTAGTAGATATACG